>NW_009922486.1:37357-97499 GCF_000696875.1 Nestor notabilis
GCACTGAGCTCAGTGCTGGAGTTTCATCTCAGTGAGGGAAGGACAATGTGGGGTCAGAGCATACCCTGTCATTTCTTCATTTTTAGTGGTCCCTCCTTGTGCCCCTTTTCTGTGTCTGGGGACCCCCAACCAAAGTGTGGTACCAGAATCTGAAGACTGTCCTTAATGTCCATCCTGGGGCCAGGCAGAACTGCAGGATGAGATCACCCTCCTCCCAAGATGCTTAAGGCAGAACCTGTGTCTTGGCTTTGTAATAAACGAAGTAGCTCAATAGAAACAGACATTTATCTTGAACTTTTGTCATGTAACATCCTACAGAAACAAAGTTGGAGGAGTGCTTTGATGTCACTCCAACAATCTTCTCCATCCCCAAGTCTCCCATCTGGGATTTACCTTAACCTTTGCCTTGGGTCTTTTAGGGAATGGTGGGAAAAGAAAGGAAAAGAAAAGGAGGAGGGGAGAAGACAAACTGGCCATCAATAAGCTGGAAATAAAACAGGTATTGCTACCACTGGAGGGGTGAGGTTATGAAACATCTGTGCGGCAACAGTGTGACCGAGTGTATGTGTGGAGCCTGTGCGGTTTTATGATGGAGGCTGATAAATTTATGGAGGGGATTATACAGTCCAGACTTTGTTAGCAGGGACTGGCCTCTGCAGACCCACTGCTGGGAATCTTGCAAAGCAAGAGCTACACCAATGTACAGAACTGTCTTTGCGGTGAAGATGTGACCAAGCGTGGTTTTTGCTTGGGGTTACAATGACTGATCTGAAGTAGGGCAGATGCTCTCCAGTGATATCACAGCATCCTCAAAATGGGCACGTAGGGCTCTGACTAATGGGGAGAGGAGAAAACATGCAGGGCTGCAGCTGAAACACTGAGGAAAATGTGTAAAGTTTCTTTCTCTCTGTGCTCTGCGGGTTTTGTTAGTATGCTCAGGAAGTCCCATCAACTCCCACTCACTCCAGTAACACACATCATTTTGCACCTTATTGTGTCTTCTATGAAAAGCTGGTACTGAGGAAGCAAGTCTTGTGCTTCTTTGAAATTGTCAGGGAAAAAAAATCACCCTGAACAAACAAACAAGAGTACAATCCCCGAGGATGCTGGAGATTGATTTGTAGCACTTTTCTCCCCCACCTTATCTGTTCAGAAATGTTTTGGCAAGCCTTGAAAAATCAGAGCCCTTTGCTGTCAAATGCAATCTATTTCCAAGGGAGCTGTGTTAAGGGCTCTGGGTGGGTGTTTGGGCTCTGCCAAGGAGTTGAGCAATTCCTATCGAAGGGATGCTTGTCCAGAAGAGCAAACGCAGCCGGGAAGTATTTTGCTGTCTATGAATGGAGATAGGAGAAGAGCGTTGAGACTGGACCATACAGGCTGTGGAGGGAGCTAGGGGAAAGAGATGCCACACCAAATGTAATGTAAATGGGAGACAACCTGCCTACTCATTTATATCTAGTATTTTTCTAAGTGTTGCTGTTTTTCTGCATCCCGTTAAGCTTTTTGATTTGTTTCCATCTGTTCGGTATAGATCACTTCTGCAGTTTACTTAAAACACAAATACCCTTTATGAATCTCTACAGATGGTTTTCAAAGACTTATAGAAAGACAAAGATAAGATCAAGAAAATCTTGAGCGTTCGCCTCAGGGGAAAAAAATGGGACAGTCGCTTTGCCTTGCAGCTGCAAGCCACGTCAAATCAGACACTTTGATATGTTTCATTTTCTGTCTGAAGTCTACATCTGAAAGGCAGCCTGGCTTATTTCAGTCAATGCGCAATTTTTGTTAGTTGGGGCTCTTTCTCAGCTTCTAAAAAAGATGCTCATTTGCATCCTAGAACAAAGACAGCACTTTTCCCCCCATACATTCAGTGTGTCTTCGCCAAAAACTAATCATGCTGCAAAGTGTGTGTGTGCAGGGGGTGCTGTGTGTGTTATCGAGTGGTTCTCTCCTGCCTTGCTGGCCCGAGCTGCAGCAGGGATGGACACGCATCTCCTCTGCAGTGGCCTCGGTTGAGATCTGGTTGGGTTTGTGCTGATGTTAGTGTCTTGGTAGCTCAAACAGGAACCCCAGAGCAGAGTCTGGTTATGCAGGGCCAGTTGGCAGGAGGTAGTGAAGCCTTTGGCATCCCTCTGCGTCCCCAGGCTGAGCGAGTGGGGTCAGTGTGTGTCCCCATGCCAGGGCCCTGCTGCCTGACCCTGTGGGATGGGATTTATAAACCCATGAGCAGTGCAAAGTATAGAAGAAGTCGTGAAGATGCAACTGCTGGATGACCATGATCTGTTCGGCCAGTTTCATCTGCTCTTTGCAGTAGCTTCTCCCTCAGGCCAAGGCTGCGGCTGGTATGAATGACATTAACTCTGCTGGCCTCTGCGGGAGATGCTAAACCCTGTCTCTGTGTAATGCACTGCTTGTGTATTTAAAAGAACCCAAGTAATTTCCCAGAGAAACCACATGAAGTAGGGTAACTGCTAAATTTCTGCTGCCATTCATCTGCTTTAGATTCCTTGCTTGGGAGTGAGGGGGGACTCATAATTCTTGCCTTTTCTTTCTAGCACTGTTGGCCCTTCCCAAAGCCATTTGAAATCAAAGGAACTCTCCCCCTGGCATTCATGGACACTGATGTGGGCTCCTGGAGATTCGCCTCAGGCAGAATCAGTGTCTTTGCAGAAATGTATTTGCATTGCAGATAGGGAGCTGTCAAAAAAGAGAACAGATCCTCCTTAAATGTACAGCGTTACAAAGAGCCGATTGAAAAGAAACCAAACCACCAACTTGTAGGAGTCATGCACGTTAGCACTGGACTTTATGCACAGAGACAAGGTGTGTATTGTTTGCCCAATTAAAAAGATAAAACCTGTAGACCACAGTCTGCGAAATGAGCTGTGAAATGAGTGATGACTCGCTGAACAGGCAGGTGCACGCACAAAAGCATATGCAAACTGTTCTACTTATCTAAAGACAGGTTTATTGCCTGGTCATCAATTTACACTGAAGTTGCTTTGGAAATTCATGTCTGCCTTTGTGCTGCACTCTCAGATAAGCTGTAAAAGGTGTATCATCCCCCTAGCTTTGCTTGGCTTTTGGAACAGGATTGGTTATCAAAGGTGGAAAGGAGAGAAGAGGTGAGTGGAAAAGTAGGGCTTTGGCGAGGGGAGCTGGCTGGGGGCATCGTCTGGCACCAGTTGAGATGCCCAGTCTAGGTCTGGTTCACTGGTGTTGGTGGTGCTGAGCAGGTGCTTCTGCTGGGAGAAAGGCATTCAGCCCAAAGTGTGGGATGTGAAATGAATGCCTTGTATGTCCCTCACTCTTGGACATAAGGAATTAAATTAGGGAGGCACAGATGAGCAGTTCGCCTCTTTTGTCTGAACCCCAGCAGAGATTTTAGAATGAAGTGTGTAAAAATTACAGATCCCTATTCTGTATGGATCCAACCTGCCTCCTGTAGCTTTCTGTAAAAATGGGTGCTTGTAACAACTAGGTAGATGAAGTTTGAAACATGGTACTGAACCTGGATTTGGGGCATCTGTGGTCACCTCCAGCTTTGTCAGTGTTTCTCTGGGGTGAGTAACCCCCCTCAAAGTTCTTTACTGGGGGCTGTGAGCCCTCACGAGAGGGGGCATCTCCCGCACATGCTGTGTGATTAAGAGGTGGCATGAGCTAAACCACTAAGTTTAAACCTTGGTATGATAGCAATACCCGCAAGTTCTATAAATATGGGCACATATGCAATTTTGCTTGGTGTGATGATATTAAAAATCATTTTGCAAGGAAATCAGAAGACAAGAATGCCTAATTTGCAAATGAAGCAGGCTTCCTCTTTCCAGCTCTCTTTATAAGTCAAAGAGTGTATGCTTCCTGCAAGAGTTTTACAGTCATATAAATCAAGCCTTTTCCAATGCACATGTGTGGCTTTGGGATTTAGGATTTGCCTCCAGTGGATAATTTCACAGTCTGCATGAGAAGTCTGTGTTTCTGGAGATTAATGTGTCTCATAGACTTGGCCGTGAGACTTCAGCAGAAGACAAGTTTGGGTCCATTTCTGAAGTTTTACACACGAAAATAACCCTATTAGATTATTTTACATCCAGGTAGTGAGTCTGTGAGCCAAATAATTGTTGGAAAATTATAAACTACTTGAACTGAGCATGTAATCCGTGATGAATAACCTCATCTGATGAAAGTTCTCAAGAAATCACTATGGCTTGATTATCACTATGTTAGCCACTGAATTCACTGCTCCTGATCTCGAGTAACAGAGACACATGCTCTTTAACCAAGAGCTTCAGGAAATCTGAAGTTCATAAAGCAGGCACATCTGGTGGCTGTGCTTGTGATGGATTTCACACTTCAGCCCGGCTCTCTGACATTTGTCTTGAAAGAACATTCATATCAAAAGCAAGGGTGAGAGCATGGCTGAGACAAATTGGTTATCAAATTAGACTGATTACAGATTTTTTCTTTTTTGTAACACCCATTCTGTGAAATTTCCTTTTCTCAGGCTTCAGACAGTCTCCTGCTAAAGCCTCACATTTAAGCCCTGCCCAACCTCCTAATTTTTTCAGTTCAGGCCCCTGTCAATTTAAGGGAACTGCGGTTACCTCCTAAAGGGACCCTTGCCTAATGTGAGGCAGCAGAGAGCTGCTGGAAGCAACTGCACTTCTGAAACAGGAGAAGAAAAAGGCTGTAAAGAGAGAGGGATAATCAGCAGAGTTGAACTTTCAGGGGTTTGTCCTTTTGGCTTGCTGAATAAAGTTTTATTATAGGACATAGAGAGAGAAAGGACTTCTGGTCACTGCCTGAAATGCAGTATAACTATGCATTAGTGTGGATCAAACAGGAAGTCTTTTAAGTAGATGAGTGTGTGCATGTGTGCTCATGTGCATAATGCAGGGGGCGTCTCCAGAGGCTGATACAACAGAAAAGAGGGGAAATACAAGATAAGGAGTTAATATAAATACTTAGTTGCCATATGATAGTAAAGAAAAAGCTTTGCTATTGTCCTACAGAGGATCTTGTAACACTTACCTGCCCCTTCTTAGTGCTCAGCCAGTGTTGCCACAAGCTCATCCCTGTGAGGGGAAGGACAGCCCCTCAAGTGCCCAGAAAGTCCCTGCCTGGGCACATGGGTGCAGGAGAACTCAGTAAGGTGTCAGTTAACTGAAATATATGGAAATATGACACATGTTTCACCAAGTCTGCATGAAGTCTGTCGTGATGTCTTTTTGTGTCACTCCAGACAGAATTGTGATTTAATGAAGTTATAAAGGATTGACTCCTTTATCCCAAGGTAAAGGCAGCCCCTGTGCTATAGCACTTGGACTGTGAGGACTTGCTCCTTTTTTCCAATACGTCTCTGATGTTGCACATAGTTGTTTTCTGAGGACAGAGGAAAGGATGGAAAACAGAGAAGATGAGGGACTGGGTGAGGTACAGCAACATCAAATCCTGGAACTGTTCAATCTGGGAACTGTCCTTGATGTAACACACACCATAGGTACATTAATACCACAGGCCTTGTACTTTCAGTGCTTGTATTTGCTAATTAGTATATATGTATTTTTTAATCTTATCTATAGTCAGAAGAGTCTCTTCTTCTGATAGGCCCAAACTACCACTAAAATTAAGAAACTTTGACTTTGTGTGTACTTGCCTGTAGCAATATACTGTGCTATAGCCTTTGAAAAAGTGACATGCCATTGCTATTGCTCGTTCCTAGCCAGTGCAGGTTTTTGATGAAGCTGAGTTACTACTGCAGCTGCAAAATACCGTATGGCGTTCATAATGTGGGGATGTGGTTCTCATAATGAATTCAATTAAACCCTGAGTTAAAATGCATGGTGTGCAGCACTGTATCCCCCACTGGTTGCAGTGTTTCCAGCAGCTGTGTTCTATTGACTCTGTGCCCTTCGCCTTGGAGGGTTGCTTCACCTTGTCTTTGGTTGTTGCCATCTGGTACCTACTGTTGGACCACTGCAGTTAAAGTGTTGTAGACTGACACATAAAAGATGCTACCTGGTACAAGTGCAGGACTAGGGGATGATGAGCTAAGCATGGATCCAGGCTGGGTCTGGGGGGTGGATGTGACCTCGTGCGGTGGAGAGGATGTTTATGTTCTCAGCAATGACAAATGAAGGGAGGGACAGGAAGGATTTGGGGGTAGGCAGAAGTTTTGGCTGCAGTAAGAGTTAACTGATGGCAAGACATTCACAAAAGGAGACAATTTGTGAGCTGAGGTTTTTTACTTTTGCCTTTCTATTCCTGGCCTTTGCTATAGGGAATTGAAGAATGGAGTCATCACTTCATCCCTCCACATGCAAGAACAGTTTTTAAAATCTGTCCTTAGCTTTTAGGACCTCTGGGGCCTCCTCACAGCAGCGTTTGAAACAAATCCCTCATGCATAAAGTAATCAGGTTTTCCCACTCACCTTTTAGGAAGCCTCTGTCAGCTCCCTGCTGAGCTGGGATGCTCTGCAGAGGGGCTGTGCCCCAGGAGACAGTGTAAGCACAATGATAAGGCAACTGCGCTGTGATCACCCTCTTCTCCTTTATGATATACGAAGGCACTTTTTCACCTAGTAAAGAAGAAATACCAGACTATGGGGAGCGGGGGGGAAAGAAAGAGATAAAATTGAATCTCACTGCTGCGGAGAAATTAGAGCAGAGATTTTCCTTTGAATAAGGAACTCGCCAACTAAAGAATGGTCCTTGGGTTACACGTTCACCGTGTCTGCAAAGGGGGAATGTGTGGCATGTGTATTTATTTTTAAGAAAGCAATAAAATACCTTGAAAGAAATGTTTTAAAATGTTCCAACAATCCAGCAGCTGTTTGCAATTTTGCTCGACTGCTAAAAGTAAAATGCTGGTTGCACAGAGCACTGCTGTAAGGAATTAGCTCCTTCAGATGTCCTTCTGAGTCTTGACGCTGGCTTATTCAACAGCCATCTTCAGCTGAGAAATCCTTAACTTGAAAGATCATTTCCCTGTCTGTTACTAAACACTCAAATAACCTTTCACATCATAAGTAGTCTCCATTCCTGCAGGTGATCTCAGGCACTGTTCCTTGTGCTCAGATTTTCCTGGCACTTCAGCTCTAACCCAAGGTGATTTGTTTCACGTCACTTGATACCTGTCTTGGAAATGTTTTGGTAAGATGCACCTGGGTGAAAGATTGCTATTTTCAAAGAATTAATTTCAGTGACCCACTGCAAGAGCTCAGGTTCCCTGTTCTGTTGGTTTTGCCTCCAGCAATTTGTTTCATTGTGAGCCCTTGAAAAAATGCTCATCCCTAGGAAACACCTCCATCCAGTTAGACAGTGACCCAGCCTCATCCCAGTACAAACCCGGGCTGTTCTTGTCTGCACAGGCAGAGCACAGCCAACCTGGCCCTAGGATTCCCTCACCCCAGCAGTCCCTGGCCTGGCACCTGCATGGGCAGCTCACCAGTGCCCGGCTGTGTGCTGTGTGAAGTGGGGTTTAACTCAGGGTGAGCTCCTCCATCGCACTGGTACAGCAGGAGCTGGGCAGGGCTTTGGGCAGGGCCCTGGGACCAGGTGACCCCGTTCTGGCAGTTTTTCCAGTCAATGATGTAATGGCACTCCGGCTGTGTAAGGAGCCTCCTTGAAGGCTGGTCTCTGGCACTCTGTTAGGAAACAAGAGCAGTGTTGGTTTTTACAGCACTTCGTAAGGTGGCTGGACTTGCCAAAGCCTCCTTGTTACAGACGGTGAAAACCATGCTGTGGGCAGTGATGCTGTTTGTAGAGACCCTTCTCTTTGCTGGACCACTTCACCAGCCTGCTGATGGGCAGAGTTTTGTCTATGTGATGGTGTTCTAGCCACATTCATCCTGTTAAAAGCCTTTGCTCACATGAGGAGCACCTCTGTGAGCTGGGACTGCTGCTTGTGAGTGGATATCAAAGCACTTGATTGTTGAGAGTCACAGGGATGTTGGTTGCTGTGGGTGTGATGGGTTAAAGCAGATGATGGTGAGTGTGAGGTTGAGCAGTTATGCACAGGTCACTGTGTCTCAGCCAGCAGCAGTGCAAGGAACAATGAGTAGGGAATGGTATGGAAGAAGGAGAGCCAGGTCTGGTGTTTGGTATAGCTGTTGCTGAAGAGCAGTTCCCAGGACAGGAGAGGCATTTGTGGGTGCACCAACAGCAGTGGGAATCGAAGCTGGATGACAAGTAAGGCAGAAGCACACACTCCCCAGCAGGAGACCTGTAAAAGGTCCTGTGAAGGACCCTGCTACCTGCCATGCAGCTGGAAAGGTGCTGCTTGGAGGCTGCTTGCTTGGCAAGAAGCAAGTGGAGTGTGGGAATATTCACATCACTCAGACTTTGATAAAGGTGTTTTGATAGAAACACACAGGCAAACTGGAAAAAAAGGTCTGTGATGGATGTTACATTTGCTTGGAACCTTTTAACCACTGCAGTGGAAACTGCAGCTAATCAAAGCTCCATCAAAACCTGGGTGGTGCCATGGGTGAGGGCTGGTGTGGCTCTGGGTCTCATACAGGTCCTGCTGCTGACCCTGGGCAACCTGTTCTTGGTTTTTGATGTGTCAGGTCTCTGCCACAGTCCTGGTTCTGCACACGCACACTTCAGGGTTTCTATCCTAAACCTTTTCATGTGAATAAGCAAGATGAAAATAGTTTACCATGAGCATTTCTCAAACCAACAAATGCATTTTCTTTTCCCCAATCTGAATCACAGAGGAAAAAAATTGCCAGAGCTTCAGGTACAAAGGATATGAGGCTGGTATTATACCTTGTAAAACAAGTGGTGCAAACTAGAGCCATGTATAGTGCTGAGTGGGCAACTCTGCAGCTAAAGTGCAATAGATTATCTCAGCTCGAGCAATGAGGACCATCAGTCATGTGGTTTCCAAGAAGCTGAAGATTTAGACTGAGAAATGGGTTGCAGACAAAACCTCTGTGACTACATCAGGGAAAAAAGTGTGTTTGAAGTGAGAGCTGTTAACTACCATGGCCTGGGCCCTGTTAATGCACTTCTAAAATACACTTTTTCTTTTCCGAGGTAACCAAATCTGTGTGGTTACCTAAATTTATCTAAATTTCTGTCCTGGCTTCAAACCAAGTGTCCTGGGTTCAGCTACAGCAGTCATTTTTTCTCTTTCTTAGTAGCTGGTGCAGTGCTGTGTTTTTGACTTTCAGTCTGGGAACAATGCTGATAACACCGATGTTTTTAGTTGTTGCTCAGTAATTTTTACTCCAACCAAGGACTTTCTCAGTCTCATGCTCTGCCAGGGAGGAGGGGAAGCCGGGAGGAAGTAGAGACAGGACACCTGACCCAAACTGGCCAAAGGGGTATTCCATACCACAGCACGTCATGCCCAGTATAGAAACTGGGGGGAGTCACCCGGAAGGCCAGATCGCTGCTCGGGTCGGGCTGGGTATCGGTCGGCGGGTGGTGAGCGGTTGTGTCCTTTTCCCTTGTTATTCCTCTTATCATTATCATTGGTAGCAGTACTGATTTGTATTATACCTTAGTTACTGGAGAGCTGTTATCTCAACCCGTGGGAGTTGCGTTCCTCCAATTCTCCTCCCCATTCCTCCGGGAGCGGGGGTAGGAAGGAAGAGGGGGGCAGTGAGCGAGCGGCTGCATGGTTCCAAGTTGCCGGCTGGGCTTGAACCACGACACCAAGTTACAACCAGGTTGTAAGTGGCTGACTTACAGGATTCCCAGGGGTCTTGGGCCTTTTATCTAGCTACTTTCTCTTTCTCCTTGCAGAGCCAGACTGCTCAGACAGCAGAGCGGAAGAAAGGTTTTTTACCCAACAATTAATTTGCATGACAAGATGTGGTGCAAAATAAAAAGCAGCAGAAGAAAGGAGTTTCCTTTGTTGCTTGTTTATTCTTGAACCACACTCTGTGCACCTGACACCTTTGCTGGCTTCATTCTGGATCTAATGCGAGAAACTGGCACAGTCTTACTGCTGTGGTTAATTTTAAATGCAACAAGATCATGCTACAGTACTTGACACATCTCTGAGAGCAAGATCATGACACTGTTGACACTGAATGTTCGCTAATGGCATCCTCTGCCAAACACAAATGTAGAACGAGTGGGATAACGACAGCAGCATTTAAAAAACCCAACTTCATTCTAGGGAGCATTTAAAATTTTATCAGCACTAACTGGCATGGGAGATTCTCAAATGTGGAGAATATCCAGTTTCTGTGGCTTACTCACAAGCTTCAATGTGCAAGCCAAGTACAGCTCCATCCCCTGAGGGAGGGAAACCCAGAGGTACAGCAGCTGAGACATGCAAACATGGAAACATCTGTCCTAGACCGGTTGTGGTGCCTGGCTGGACTAATTCAAGAGCCTAGCTACTGGGTTATTTTTTTCCTTACTTCTAAGCTAAAGCTTAATTATGGGGTTATTAATGGTGTTAATGCAGTTGTATAGATATTTTAGAATACACTGCTTTAGCTTTTCAGTCAATAAAATGAAATATAATAACATAGAATGAAAAGCAAAGTTCTATAAATAAATATGGCTGAGTTAATCATTAGCTAATGATCTGTTTGTGAGGATGTAAGCAGAAAAGAATTACTCTTTTCTGTGCTATCGCTCTGACCATTTCTAAGTGTGGATGTAGTTTAAATCTCCACAGGCACAGCTATAGTGTAAACGTTACATATGAATATAACTTCATTCACACTTTTGCTAACAGAAGCTACTTTCCTAAAAAGCACTTCTATTTCAACATTTATACAATGAAAAGGTGGGTTTTAAAACACATACTTAGTTCTGACACTGTCACTCATTTCAATCAGCAGAACTAGGTATAAGCAGGGCTCCTATTTTTTGGAGGTGGTGGGAAAAGAATCATAGTGAAAGATATGGTTTTGTACTGATGTTTCAAATCCTGCTCTCTTGCAGTAGGGAACTGTGGTAGAACTCACTGACATGTTTTGAGTCCTGGCTATCCAATATCTGTATATCAATGGCATTTGAAATTAAAACTTTCTGAATGCTGACTTTTTTATTTGGGGGAAGTCTATGGTTTTTAATGCTTTTCAGCGGTTCTACTCACAGAAATAGGGCTTGCAGGACTTTAAATGCCCATTAGGGGATGAAGGATAACAAAAGAGAAAGATTTTTCTCTCTGTACAACCTGCAATGGAAATCCTGAGTGGGGCTTTGCTGCACAACCTCAATTCAGTGATGACGATAATAAGTTCCTCCAGTTGTTAAGTATGGCTAATAAAGTTGAAAAATACCTTTTGAAAAATGATTAGGTGGATAATAAAGTATGTCAACTTGAGAATACGTATTCTTCATGTGATGACTGGAGATAGTTTATCACTTTATGAGTGACACATCCATTTATAAATATTTATTCTCTCCAGTGGTACTGATAAATCTTTTGAGCCTATAAGCCCATTGATACATACACAGTAATATCATTTGTCTTTCCAATGCATTTTATTTATTATTGACTAATTGCCTGCCAGATTGTAAATATGATAGGGGTGGCATTGTGCTTTGATTAACTGTATGTTAAAGGACCCAGAGGAGTTTAGATCTAACTCTGAGCAAAGACATCCAAGGCAATAAATTGTATATTTTGAAATCAGCTATGCAGTATGGAGCTGCAGCGCTAGTTAAACAAGCTGAGCAGAGGCATTTTCCAGAGCAGTTTATTTTGATTAATGGGTTCCCAAAAGCCTCTTGCTGCTGTTTACAATGGATTTGCTGTAATATTTACAATAAACTGGGGTTAGTCAAGAGAGTTTTAATGTACTTCGGCAGGTTACTTGCACTTCACAGACCCGGGGCAAGAAGTATGGTGCAAAGTCAAATGGGTAGATGTTTTGTCCTTCTCCTTTTGGCATAAGTGGTTTGTTGTTTGTTTTTTTTCTCCTTCTTTCCCCCCTTCAATTCTCCTCTCAGACGTTTTCTTAACCGAATGTTTAAAACCAGCTTAACACATCTCGTACCATCTATGTGATGACTGGAGATAATTTATCACATTAGAGCTGACACACCATTTATAAATATTTATTCTCCGTGGTGGCACTGATAAATGGCTGAGCACTGGGGCCGCTGGTGGAGGCTTGTGGCAGTGTCCCCCTTTGCCTTGTCCTCCCCAGGCAAGTGGCACACTCCTGGGCAGGCTGGAGACACAATTAGGGTGGCAGTATCTCTTGATTAACTCCATCAAAGTACTTCAAATCAGAACACCCAAGACCTTGTTAACCAGCTGTTGTCAAACCTCCCAGGCAGTGAAATTCAATGTTTTCCACAGTACAAAAGCTGTAGCAGTGGCAGGTTTTTGAGCTGTGCGGCTCTTGACACCCACCACAAACACATGTGCTTGCTCACATCTTCATTTTCAGATCTTGAAACCATAAAGGCCAAATATTATTGTCCTGCCCAAATAAAAATCCCTCTGTGGGAGCTGCTTGCCTGAGATATGGCATGAGATGGGCGATGTGTTAATTGACGGTGGCGTTTTGCCCTGCCTCTGCCTGAGAGATGCCTGCCAGCAGCACAGGCACTACCAGCCCCTCAGCTAGCTCCCTCTTGTCTAAAGATTGAACTAGCTTGTCAGGCCGTATTTATGCACCATGTAATTTGACAGAAATTCTATTGTAATTAGCACCCGCTAATCACTGTCAGTAATGTTAGTTAGCTAATTGTACCTTGGGCATTAAAAACCAAAGCAAACCCAAACCCAGGACGTAATTTTGTCTCAATAGATGAAATAGCAAAATGTGTGTGTTCTCTTCAGGGACGTGGCCAGGGAACTGGTGACACGTGCTGTCATCTCCTTTTGAGAGACATCTCCCTTGGGGACCTTCTGGACCTTCTCCAGTGGTCTTGTAACCTGAACTTGTGGGGTAGTTTGTGGACGGTGCTTCGTAAACAAGCAGGAGGAGGGTAAACTTTTTTAGGACTGGCACAAGAAATCGCCAGGATTAGAGAGCTCCAGAAGCAAAAATGAAAGCAGGAGCCAGGGATATTGTCCTGATGGATGGGCTAAGTCAAGGAAGGGTTTGGTGTTTCCAACTAGGAGAAATGATCTTGTTCAGATTTTATTTTGCTTTGGTTCTAAAGCACTTATTTCTTTACACTTACAGAAAAAAGGAGTGCATTGTCCAGCGGTGTTACAGCAGCCTTTCCTCTGTGGATGCTGGATAATCTAGCTCTCTTTGATTTCCATTATGCTTTCCAGTGGATCTGAGATGTAATTAATTAATTGATTTTTGCTGCCAGTCCCCTAATTAACACTAAATAAAAATTCATGCCAGGGTTAATAGCTTTAAAGGTTGGAGGCAGGAGCTTCTGCTGCTCAGGTCCGTTGTCCGTTCAGCAGTGCATTTGGGTTATATTCTCTGTCATGCGTTTAATTCCTAATCAATTGAAAGTTAATTTTGTTCTTAACTGAAAGGGAGCCAGAAATGGGTTACTGTTATGCAACTGGTTTTGGTTTATGGCATTTATGGGGCTGTGTTCACAGCACAGTTATAACACCACTGTGCAAAATGGGATAGCACAGGAGGGACATGATCCTTGTGTAACACAATCGCCCAAACCAGTGAGATTTTTACTGCAACTAGGCCTAAATCTTGTGCTTCCAATACTTACTGTAAACACCGTGCTCTTGGCTCTTTATTGTACTGGACAATTACCATGTGGATCCATTACTTGGTATTTGTATGGTGCTTTGAGGATATGAAGAGCTAGATAATCATAGAATGATTTGGGTTGGAAGGGACCTTAAAGATCACCCAGTTCCAACCCCCTGCCTTGGGCAGGGACACCTTCCACTAGAGCAGGTTGCTCCAAGCCCCATCTAACCTGGCCTTGAATACTGCCAGGGATGGGGCAGCCACAACTTCTCTTGCAACCTGTGCCAGTGTCCTGTCCAACCCTCACAAGCTTTAAAACATCACGGTTTTTTTTAAGCTACAGGGTGGTGCAAGTTGCAAGGTGTTTGAGAGTGTAGCAAGCTTTATCTTAGTTGGGATCGCTATAGCTAATCCTCAAACATTCAACTCTGATTTTAGCTTTATTTCTGTTACCGACTTTGTTCTTTGGTCCAATTGGAGTTATCAGTTCCATGCTCCTACTTTAATGATCTGTTGCTCATTTGCAAATACTGTGCTCAGGATACTGCCAGCATTTAGCCTAGGCCATACTAATACATAATGCAGATGATAAAAGCCAGTGTAACAGAAAAGAGGTCCCAGGGAGAATACAAACCATGACAAAATAAGAAGGAAGCAGATGGTTAGGTATTAAACTGCAGTAATAAAATAACATCTGGCAGAATATCACACACACGCGCTGATGCCCATCTGAAGAGTGCACTGATTTAAGTAATATGTTTCTCATTTTGGTGCAATTAACACCAAAATTTGCATAGCAAACAGTGACAGAGCACAGAGAAGCTTCTTTTGAAAAATACAATCCGAATATGTCTTTTCTACAAGGAGATTGGCCATAGCAGACACTGATGTCTTTCTATGCTGTGGTGTAAAGCAATTAATGAGTCATACCATCCTGCTGGCCAGAGAACCCATTATTCTGTTTGCATGCAGCCTGGCAGATGTACTTGTTTGCAGGGCTGGAAATTAAAAGATGAAAGAGGAATAGCATTTGACCAAGTGGAACGTCACTCCACCCTGTGCCATTGAGAGAAGGATGCTGTACAGACTAGGTAGATGTCTAAAACCCCCCGTGTAGGCAAATCTGACTGCCTCAGATCCTCTCCCGGATTTCCCTTTGCGCGAGCTAGAGAAAGAGAAACCTTGGGGCTGGCTTTTTCAAAGGAAGTTGGAGGGAAAATGAAATCCCTGCCTGGTTGAACAAGCCACATGGCAGCACCAGATACCCTGCAGTCAATTTGGTGGTGTCTTTCACAAGCCTTGACATGCCCACAAACCAAGCCCAGGGCCAGACAGGCCTGATGAAAGGAAGTTTAATTTGTGTTGCTGAGCACGTGGAGTGCTCATGAAGGAGTGTGCTGGGAAAGCTGCTGGTGGGAGCACTGGGGAGGTGCAGGGTAGCCAGGATGGAGGTGGTGATCAGTAGATGCATCAGCATAGGGCTGGGTTGAGCCATGCTCTCCCTGGGATGGGCCCTGCTGCCAGCCTGGGCCATGAGCAGGGGCTGGAGCTGCTCCATGGTGGAGCTCACAGGCCCCTTCACCACCAGCTTTGATAACACCTCGCACATGAATATGGTGATGGGCAATGTGGAGGAGAGCTGTGTGAGGGTCCCAAGTGGGACCCTCCTGCTGTAGACACCTACTCAGAATTGCCACCTTTGGGGGAGAGCCTACAGCTGCCTGCTCACTGCATGCTTTACTGGACAGGAGGATTTGGAGTTTGGAGATGGAGAGCTACTTCATCTCTTGCATGCTGGAAGCTGCGTCTGGAGAGCTTTGGGATTTTGCCTTTCTCTGCAGTAGGATGCGGTGCGTTAACCTCCCTGAGTAGCTTCAGCAGAAGCACCCATTACTGGCATGTGGAAGCAAATACCTGATAAAGTAGGCAATGGTTCATTCATCAAAAGCCCATAAAACTAATAGCAGGTGGCAGATATAAGATTGCCAGTGTGATATGCTACGTGAAACAGAAGATGATCTGCACTCTCCTCCAGCAAAGGAAGCAACAGACTTCCAGCTGCTGAGGGCCAGTCTGAACTGGAGCCAGGCATAAATGTCATTGCCTTTTGGAAACTTTCAGTCTAACTTTGAATAAACACAACCTTATTTTGGAATTATCTGGGAGCTAGAGGTTTGAAAAAGAAAAGAAGCATGAGAAGAGCTTTGCCTCCATATATCTGCTTGTCCGTAGGAGTGCACGGAGGGAGGTGGGTAGCAAACATCTGTCCTCATCTCTGCTATGGTGAGAGGGGAAGGGTGAAGACCCCCTCTCCTAGCATGGGGAAAGGCTTTGCCAAGTATTCACAGAAAGGTTTGACCACCTGAGCTGGGCCTGGCTGCTGTAATGACAAGTATATTGAATTATCTCAGTGTAATTGGCCCTCATGGTGTGGTCCCAAAGTGCCGCAGCTGGCAGCATTTTGCCTGCCTTTCACAGAGCAGCTAGGCTGGCTGATATTCCAGGGAAGGGAAAGTATATTTCTTTCTGTTTTGCTATGTTCAGTGAAAGGCCTGATCTTGCTTCTTTTGAAAGTGGTGACAATAGTCCCATTGATTTTCTTAGAAGAAAGGAGTTGGGAACACATCTAAAGTTCTTATTCTTTCAATAAAATGGAATAAAGATGTGCTTTCAACGCACCTTTATTCCATTTCCTTCTGCTTTTTGTATAGGGGTTATCTGTTGGAAGTCTGTGTCACCCCGTGCACAGAGAGATCCAGCTTTTGACATGAGCCTATGAATTCCATCATATTTTAAGTGATAATGTAGTGATTTGTTTCCATAAAGTACAGTGTTTAGGTCATGCGGTATCTGCTTTCCTATGACAATCTTTACAAGTAAGAATAATCAGAATGCTGCTTTGATGTGTGTTTTTCTTAGAGCAGTAGCAGATCTAAAACATTAACAGAAAAAGCTGAAGGGTATCTGAAAGCTAGAGGGATATTTATGGGTGGAAAGGGTTGTTTATATTAACAGAAATGTGCAATTCCTCAGCATCTCTGGGGAATAATAACAGGCAGAGTTTTGCAGTTTTGGGGTCTGTGATGCAGACAGCAATCTTTTTGCAGTAGCTAATTGTCTTGAAATCCGATTTCCAAAGGTAGCAGCCTTAATTTGGTTTGTTCTTTTGCTGGGAATCCCCTGGGAGTGTGAGCTTCAGTCTCCAATAGATCAGGAGAGCAACATGCGCTGTGGGCTGAGTCTCAGGCACGCTGGGAAACTCTCTTCAGTGGGCTTTGGGTGGAGCTTTTGACTCTAAACTGGATATTATTACAATAGCTTTAATTCCTATTTCTAAGGAAATACTGTATTTGACACAGTATTGCTGCCAAAACCAGGGAACAAATGCCTGCTCTGCAGTTAGCTTGCTCCTGTGCCGGACCATCTACTCCCTGTGCCAAACTGCAGCCCTACAGGGATACAGCATCTTTGATCTCTGAGAACCAGCGTTCACGGTTCAGGGTACCGTAGTCCCATGTATTCCCAAACATGCACGGCTGCATGAGCACAGCCACTGAGAACAAGCCAACATCCTTCCTGGAACAACTCCAACCAAATCTGTGCAAGTGTATCTCTGACCCAGGGACCCCTGGAGTCAACGAGCTCTTTTGGCTGCAAAATCTCACACTGAGCACATAACCTTTACTTTCGCTGGATTGCTGCTAGGTTTAAACACTCCACTCTAGTGCAAAATGGGGCTCTGATTGTGGCTGAGGAGCAGGTGATGGGGTGAATGTGACATTTGCAGACAAATTGCCTGTTCCAGCTAGTTGTACTTTGGTTTTGCATTTCCCTCGGTTACTTTCTGAAGATGGTTTAATTTCCAGTGTGCTGCTTGTATTTTGCTTGTATTTCTTCTCTTCAGCCTCCCTCAATGATATCCTAGTGCCTGCCTTCTCAACAGTAATAATAATAATAGCTGCAATATATTTAATATCTACCCACTGCCAGCCTCTCTCAGCCTTCTCCATAGATTCCCCAAGGTACCAGATGCATAATGCATTTCCCAGCTAGAAATCAGACCTTACTAGGATCTGCTCTCTGGAAAAAACTCCTTCCTGGCAGGCTCCCCGGCTCTGTGGGAATTAGCAGTGTGTGCAGAGGCACTGGGAGAGGTGGTTTCCTTTTTCTCTGCGGGTGTGAAGCACGTGGCTTGGAGCTATATCAGCTGCTGCAGACAAATAAGGTTGTCCTCGCCACCCAAAGCACTGCCAAAATTACCCACGGTGCAGAGGCACTGATGGGACGTTTCCTCCTGTCCCCAGCCATTCAGGTCAGTGAGAAGTGGAGGTGCAGGGATGGAGCTGGGTGATATGAGGGAGGTTTTGGTACAAGAAACAGGAAAATGCTGAAACCAGCCTGAATGAGGAAAGCTGTTCAATCTTCTGTGGCGAACTGAACACAACTAACCCACGCTGACCAAAAGCATCTTGATGTGGCCCATCTGACCTTTCAAAGGCCCCAGTCACACCAGCTTCCCACTCTATCCTACATAAAAGATTGCTGGATGTGAGGTCCATGGGAGGAGGAGGATTACATTTAACGTAAGTTTTAATCTCTCCAGGAAGAAGTAACTAATTTCATTATTGATTTATTTGGCTTTATATACAAAGAAAGAACAATTTAAAGCAATTTACTCACATGAATTTCTGCACCTTCTGGTGTCCTTCAGAAAAGGCTTGTTTTATAGAGGAGAAATTCATCAAATGACTCGCTGAAAGTTTAATAAAAAAAGGAGAAGAAAAGGCCATGGTTGATCTGGGAAATGAACCCGGGAATGTTGACTTTGAACTACATGAAACCAGTTGCACTACAGTAGCGCAGTCGGTACTTTTTGCTTGGTTTTCAGCCACAGCTTTAAAGTTTGGCCAACAAAGTTAAGAAGTCAGGAGGGGGGTAATTTTTATTCTTCAGATGAGAAGAGTGAGAAATCTAAAAGCCTGGTGCTCACAATAACTTATTATTGCTCTTTATTTGATGGAGTGACTCATATAGCACATAGCTTCGGGTGCAGGTTTGGGGAAAGCTATAGCTGAAAACACAGCCAGCTGTAAAAAGCTGGCCATTTCCTACACAGCATTTACTTCAAAAGTATAAAATAGATGTCTTCTTTTTTCTATCCAAAAAGTCACTGCAGAAGCAGCTTTCTTTTGTTATCTCCCAATAAACGTGTCTCTGTAACAGTGGAATTTACTGCTGGGGGTGTGTGTTTCTCACCACTGCTTCCCCTTACAAAGGAGCTAATCTATCTTGCTCTGGGAGAAGGCAAATGATGTCATGTTTCCTGTATTTCAGCCTACTTTCCAGCTGCTGCAGAAAGACAGGGCTATAGGTAAACATTTCACCCTGCAAGAGCAGAGCAGGATCTCTGGCCAGGCTGGGGTTGTGCTGGGTTAAGCGCTCTGGGAGCAGACCGATGGTCACAGCGTTTCTACATAGAATCAACTAGGTTGGAAAAGACCTTTTAAGATCATTAAGTCCAACTGTTAGACTCCAGTGCAAGCCAGGGTTGGCTTGTTTTCCCCTTGGACTACCTGACTTCACCCCTGTGGTCAGGGATCAGCCAGGCTGGGACGCCACAGAGGTGGGAAGCCAGCATCCTGGTCATGGTGTGCCCTGCCCCGCTGGCAGCACTGGCTGGGGCAGGGAGCTTGGCAAGCCAGGACACTCTGCCTTGGCACAGCCAGCGTGGAAAGTTTGCAGAGCACCGCCTGAACTAGTTTTACTTCCAGCAAGAGAGTCCTTGACATTCATTAAGGCTAAATTCACTCTCACATTTTAATCAATGAAATGGAAAAACAACAGAACAGGAATGCATAAGCAAGTCTGACTACTTTGTCTTTGTTTTTCTCTGGTATCAGCAGCCTAACAAGCCCAGGATAACACCCGCCTGCTGCCAGATTTGCCCGGGCAATTATCACAAATGCAGAGTGAATAATTATGCATGCAAAGACCCGTCTGGTACCTGCCACATGCAATGACTCAATCTGTGTGCAGGTGCATGTGTCTGCCTTGCGCGCATGCACCTCACACAGCAGGGCCAAGGTGCTTCGGACCACCCAGTGGAAAACTCAGCTCATTCCATCATGTCTTGTCTCCCCGCAGAGAGGGGTGAGTGCAGGGTTTGCAGAGGGGAAGCATCATGCCCTTAACCTCTGAGTCGGGGTGCAAGGAGGCTCCCCTGGGTGCTGGACCCTCTGCGGTGGTGTGGGGGGCTGGAGGGCTGCAGGGTTCCGTTGCTGCACCCTACGTTCCACTGACCACATTCCAGAAGTCACAGTGTTTGAAGGTGCAATCTGAAGCCTCACTTTCTCCCGTTGTGTTGACAACAGCCCTTCCTTGGTGAATTTACTCCCACCAGTGCTGTCCCTTTCCCCAGGAGAGCTGCCTGCAGCCGCTGGCTCCACTGCCTGCAGCTTTGTTTCTCTGTAATTCTGTCCCTTGCCTTTATACCAGCCAAATATGACTTTCCTTTATATATTATACATTGAGTGCAATACAAGGAAATAAAAATGAGTAACAGCTTGTTTCCCAGCCCTGGATGGAGCAAAAATTTTGATGAATGGACAGACTACTTGGATGAAAAAGAGCAGGAATAATTTGCAATGAATAATATTCAGGTGTTACCTTTTTTTTCCCACTCATAAATAGCTTGCAAATTCCCCCCTCACCCTCCCCCTGCCCAGCTTTTAGTCAGCAGAGCAAATACAGAGCAGCTTGTTGCAAGCATCTGTTTTCTGCTCCTCTGAGCTGTGGTTAGATGTGCTGGTCACTCTGATTGATGGGGAAACTCGTACTAGCATGTTTCTTTGGTTGACACCTCAAGGTTCCTGGGGCTTTGCATATACTTCTTTCACAAGCAATGGCAGATGCTGAAAAAGCTGTTTGTTTGCTACTGTTCATGATTTATAAAATATTGCTTCTACAAGTCTCAATCAACATTGGAGCTTGACAGGGACCCAGCTTAAGAATATATTATTTTATGAAAGATACATGTAGATCTTTAGGTTGCTGGAGAGTCATAGTTCACCATTTCCCCCCATTTCTTTGGAGTTTTGCTGTTAGAAAATAGCATGCCTATGTTTGAGGCCATCCCTCACCTCTGTCATTATTTGTCCTGCCTATATTAATACAGCAGGTTGCCTCTTCTGACCTGCTGCATCTGAGCTGCACACGTGGAGGTTTGATTTCATCCTTCTAATCCCCACTCTGTCATCACCTTTGGTGAGGGACACACATAATTCAGAGGGATGAATTGTAGGATTTAAAGAACCCCAATTCCCAAGTTTAACCTCTATCCCTCTCATGTTTTAGCCTTTCCTCCTGATGGGCCATGCATGGGCCAGGCATGCCCAGAGTGGGTGTGCAGCAGGGAAAGGCTGTGGGAAGGGTGGGAGGTGGGAGAGGCATGTCCCACTCTGTCCCCCAACCCTGTGCATCCGTGCCACTTGGCACAAGGAAAGGACAGAGGTCGGACTGTGATCAGTGGATGGTTATTTGCACATGAGCTGTTTCTCATCTTGCATTTGTCACCTGGAAATGCTGACAGTCATGAAGAAAACCTTACTGCTGTGCAAAGCTGATGTGTAACCCTGCCCTGCCTTCACCCAGCTTCTTAGCTGAGGCCAGGAGAGGCTAAATGATGTGCTGGTGGTCACTGTGTCATGACCAGGCTGCCTGGCTCCTTGTGCTGTGCATCATATGGACACTGCAGTCTAAGTTATTTTGGGATCTCTCCCCACCTCTCCTGTTTTCTACTCCTTTTCCATTGACCTATTCTAATCAGTTTCCCTTTTTCTTCTTCTGCTTGAACTCAAAGCGGTGTGAGGGAATGACCTCTCTTTCATGCACATGATTGCATTTTAAACTTTAATAGCTTCCGTACCCTTTTGTAGCTGGTGCTCTGCTCAGCTGAAGGTCTGTGCATTGCACTCACGTTTAGGGAGCAGTCAGAATGTGATGGAAAAGTACAGTCTCTGTATCAGGTCTCCTTCTGCATGACGGACACTTCAGATTTAAGCTACACTTCTTTCTAAGCTGAACATGCGTGAGGTTGAGGTTCTTTTCATAGAGCACTTATTGACATTATGCAGCTGTAAAGAAATCTGTTTTGCTTATGAAAAAAATCAAAGTGTAATGTAGCTAATGTTAATTAAGAGATAACTTAATAACATGCAGTGATTTCTTCATAGATACCAATAAAACAGGCTTAAGGGGGGATAGTGCTTTGTCACAATCCCTCCTCTGAAGTGGAGTGGAATGTTTGATTTCTCTGTGTGTGTGTGTCTGCAGGGTCAGCAACGGAAACCAAAGCAATTGAGATTACAACAGTTCTGCTTATCCTAAACTGAGTATGGCTTTTTTTGAATGTTTCTATTTTAATGACTTATTTCCTCTCAGTTTCTCCTTGGCTAACCATTGCTTTTCTTGCAGTAAAGGGCTTGGATACACAAGGAATGATCCAGGAAGAGTGGTTTGTTAACATGGAACCCAGAATGGAGAGGTTAAAGCCCAAATTACTTCCTGGTTGTGAAATATCTGAATTATTAGCTCCTGGGTGGATACCTCTGTTATGAACTTTGATGTTACGAACTTTGATGTGACAGTAGCTGTTCAAAGGAGTGGAAAAAGGATGTGTGAGCAGTCTGCAAAAATCAGAATATAGTCTTTTAGCTTATAGACTCTGTCTTTTTCTCTCTCGGTGGAGTTCTCTCTTCTCAGAGGCAATTAACTACATATAGGATAGGAATGAGTTGAGGTTTCTTCTTTGCTTCTCTTGCTGAAATAGCCTAAATTGCTAGGTTTAGAAAGAGTATTGAAGTACAAAGTGCGAGAGAGATGTTGGTCCAGAGGTTCAGACCATTCCTAACATCACAGGGAAAACAAGTGAGCAACACCACACTGAAAAATAACTGGTTGTTGCCCGAAGCAATTGCCATGTTCTTAAATTGCCTTTATTCATACCAATAATGCTATGGTGAAAACTCACCCATCATTGAAGAACTCCTTGCTGACAGTCCTTCTGGTGCTGAACCTGGGTTTTCTAGGCCCTGATGTTATCCACCCTGGGGAAAAGCCACCATGGAGTGGGGAGGACACCCCTGCGGTGAGTGGGACATTGGTGCTCTGTGGATGAGGGCACAGAGGGTTTGGGCACGGCCCTGTTGCTGAGCTCCTCACCACCTCTCAGCACCTTGCCCCGTTTTCTGACCATCCTAGAAAGGGTATGAAGGACAACATGCTTGACTGTGGAGCAGATGAGAGCTGAGGCTAGAATCCAACTTGCAGTGGATAAAATGCTGGAGAGGTGGGCTGGTCCCCACAAAACCCTCCAGACCACCTCTAAGCAGCAGCTGGCTTCACTTACAACCCCAGCTGAGATGAATGGCATTCCAGCACTCGCCACCAGCCCACTGCTGCTTCTCCTTTTACAGCTGTTGCGTGATTACATCAAGCGGTTTAGCCTTTTGCTTTTGCTTTTTGATGTAAACCCAGCCGGGAGAGTGCACTGGGGTGGGAATTGAGGATATTTGCTCAAACCCAACCTTCCAGTGTGAAAGCCTAGTTGAGGGTTAGCAGCGGCAAACGATGTCTCCATGACCTCTGCTTCCTTTGCCGTGAGAGTTTGCATTGTGGAGCGGTGAATACATAATTCATCCCCACCCACCAGGGAAATGCCCTGGTAGCACGGCACAGACATCCGCAGCACAATATTGCAGGAAGAAAGGAGGTGGTTATACAAGATTTACAGATATGATGCACAGCACTACAGGAGGGACGTGTGAGATGGGTTTTGAGTGGGAACTGAGTAATAAGCCTGTCTGGCTGGGTTCTTAGCAACTTTGTTTTTACCACAAGCATTCAGCGCTATTGATGGTCTTCCATAATTTCAAGACATCATCTTTACTCTGGCTGCCAAAGTCCAGTGGGACACAGCAGCTCTCCTCAGGATTTGTCTGAGGGATGTTCCCGTCAGTGCTTCCCACACTGGGCAGTTGCTGTCAGCCCTGCAGATGGGATAGGACAGACATTGGAGAAGTACTTTGCAGATCTTCACCTTTGCAATGCTCCTGTTTAGTCCAGCTCTGATTTTTTTCTTCTATTTTTGAATGAGAACAGACTTCAGAAAGAAAATATCCATGCCAAATGAACTGTCATCAGGGCTTGTACCCAGGTCCCCAGGATAGTCTCTTGCCAGTTGTTGCCTTTTTCAGCATGGTCTTTTCTAATGGTTGTGATGGACTTGTTCACTCATCCTCATATTAAGATTCCTTTGCTGAACAGTGAGGTTGGAGGAAGCCCAGAGATGTCCTTTAGCCTATCCTGGCTCTTCTGGGACAGGAGTAATTTTACACCCAGTAATTTCCTAATGAGCGTTTGTCAACCCATACTAAAGGGAAACCAGAGAGGAACGTTCCCCTTAACCTGCTCACGATAAGCACGGGATAGGAAGTAGTCCATGGTGTATCAGTGGTTTCTCTACATGTCAACCTCAAATGGTCTGATCTGAAATTTATCCCTTTTTCCTGTGCAGATTGGAAAGCAGAAGAGCTGAGTCATCCCCTGAGAAGACATTTCCCACAGCAGATGTTATGCCATGCGATCCTGCTATCTCTTGCAGTCATTGCTGGAGGAGCTTCTGTGTCACTCCAAGACCTGAATGAAGATAACACAGTCCCATTCCTCCAGTCACATTGCGCTACAGCAAAGATAAAGTGTTTGCTGCAGAACAAGTGTCAGTAAATCCTCTCTATTTGAAAGCATCCCTGTCTGTACTGAGGCCTTACCTTTGAAAGGTGATAATGTGAAAAACATCCTGCTACATTTTGCAATGAACATCTGTTTACATACGTTGTCTGGGAGCTGTCCTGTCATTTTGTCCTAACACTGTGACTTCTGGGTGACTTTTCCTCTGGCACTGAGTGCCAGCTTTATGCCAAGAATCTTAGATGGCAGTTCACGAGGTCTAAATTCAGTCCCCGTTTCTCTTATATATTGCACAAGTCACTTGATTGTCTTGTTCCTCATCTGTAACACAATATTGCATTTCCCTCCCTATTGCCTGCCTGCTTTCTGTGGGTCAGATGGGTGATGACTCCAGGTGGCTGCAATCTGTTATTTCTTCAAATACAAAGAAGTTTGGGCCAATCTCATTACTTTCCCCAGCCTCAACTTATCAGTCTTGCGCATGAGGATGGACCTGTGCAGAACCAGTGCTGGAGCCAGGAAAGAAGCTCTATATGGGTACATATAGATTTCAATTAGCTAACAAAAGTAAAGTCCTGCCAAAGGCAGCAAATGCTGCAGTCTGTGAGGCAGTGCCGGAGGATGCGCGCAGGGCAGATGTGCAGCAGTCAGCACGGAGGGGCTCAGAGCTTCTTGGAGCTGACACTATCAGTATAAAAACTGAGTCCCAGCAGTTTCTTTGGGCAGCCTGCTACTGTGGAGTATGTATCTTAATAAATGCTTCTCTATTGTTACCTGATCTGTTTGCCCAGTGGCACAATGCATATATTGGGTATTAAGAAATAGCATCTGGGAAAAGTAATATATGTTTAACAGAAGCATTTTAGAGCCCCAAACAGTTAAGCCTCTCTGCTTGGGTTTCCCTACGGGTGCTTCAAGACAGCTACGAGAGTTAAAGTTATGTATATGTGCTGTCCTATATTAAAAGAGCTACGTTCATATCTTTCATTCTCAGCCTCCGCCTCCTCCTATTCAATTTACAGTCTAGACTGTTTAAAAATATCTTGTTAGTGCTTTTTTTCTATGGCAAAAGGGCACTTATGAGACAATGCACTCAACTGGAGATTACACAGATTTGTTGCATGTTAGCGCATGATAACAGGAGAGGTTCCAGCAAGCTCCAATATATAATAAACTGTGAAGGCATAAATTGCTTATGATTAAACCTTTGATGGTGGGCTGTTAGGAATTCCCAGTGCAACATGCCATGGCGCTTTTTACATCAGCCCTAACAATGACACTGCCAGACTCGTTGGCTCCAAGGGGTTAATTATACATTCTGGTTGAAAACAATGCAAGGATGCTTGTTAATACTCAAATCATGGCATGGTAACCCTGGGTGACTCCCTTACCACTGCTGCCAATTTGCAACACTCACCTGGGGCAAGATAGGAAAAGGCTTGTCATTTCTCACCCCTTCCACTCTCTTCCCCTCCTCCTTGCTGGTTTTGTCCTATTTGCAACATCAATTTGCTTGTCAAGGTAGCTGACAGGTGAGAAGCCTACCTGATTATTGAAATGGCAAGGTCAAAAGAAATTGAATCCACTTGCCACAGATGGCAATTTACAGCCAGTGCTGGTCCAGGGCAAACAGAGATGAGGGGCAGGTGAGGCAGGCAGAGGACTACTTATGGGTGTGATAAGGCAGCGATAATAAAGAGGGTTAGAGAGGAAGTTTTGTTTTTGTTCTTCAAGGCTAGTAGTGGGAGTGAGGAGCCTGAAGCCTTGGATTTTGGCTAAAGTATAGGTTGGTGAAAGCTGGGTGATGTTCCCTGATGCTCCAAGAAACTGTTGATTGTTGTTCATTCTTTTTGTTATCCTGACGCCAGGAGCCTGAGTGCCTTTTATCTGCCAGAAACCAGTGCTGATATCAGAGGTGAGCTGAGATAAGGTGTCTGTCTAAATGTTAGAAACTAAGTGGGGATGTCATACCACAGGGAAAATACTGGTAGAACTTCTAAGTTCTCTCTTTTGTCAAAAGACTGTACCAAGCTACATTAGCATCTGTAAAGCTAGGGTGAAGATGTGCTTTCAGCAGTTGCAACCTTTGTTTTTTAGTTCTTTTAAGAATATCATTTAATGAAATGAAAGTCTAGAAACTACTCTGGCTTCCTTTCTTGCCCTGGGTGAAACCTGCCCCACTGGGTAATCACGAAGCTGAACTGATACTCTCTGTTTATGCTGACAAATTTTCCTATGTAGGCACACCCTGAAGATAGCCAGAGTATTTGATTCAGCAAGGATCTATGAGCACTGGCTAGAGCAGATGTATTGCTGTGTAGATGTGGGACACTTTCAAGCTGGAGCTTTTGAGCTGTGAAGCATATAGAAAACCTGATAACCTAAGGGTTTTCTTCTTTGCCTTACATCTTTTCCTTATATCTAGCCTGAACTTCCCCTGGTTTAAACTTAAAACAGGGGAAGTTTAGGTTAGATATAAGGAAGAAGTTCTTCACAGTGAGGGTGCTGAGGCACTGGAATAGGTTGCCCAAAGAAGAGGTGAATGCTCCATCCCTGGCAGTGTTCAAGGCCAGGTTGGACAGAGCCTTGGGTGACTTGGTTTAGTGAGAGATGTCCCTGCCTATGGCAGGGGGGTTGGAACTAGATGATCTTAAGGTCCTTTCCAACCCAAACCATTCTGTGATTATAATGGTGTGAGACTTGCCTGAAAATCTACTGTCCTGTTCCTGGAGAGCCCCTCTGCTGTTGTGGAGGGAGGCTGCTGCTTGGGTTGATGTGCGCAGGCTCTAAACATGAATGATTTTGGCTTACGTAGTCCACAGAATTGGTCTGTGCTGGTGTCTCTGCTGCTCCATCAGGAGCGACCGAAGCACCAGCATGTGCAGATCCCAGTGACTACTTGGGGAGCAAGTATTAATCCTCTGGAAGTTGATCTAATTGACCCTTGCTGGTGCATCTGTGTTCATGTTCTCACACAGCAACTAACCCCTGCCAAAATACTGGCAAAGCCTGTCATCCTACGGTCTTTTCCCAGGCTGAAGGAAAGTTTGATGGCTTAAAGAAGGAAATAAATAAATAACTAGAATTGGGGGGGTTATGGGGAGCGAAGCCTACAGTAAATAAGACTTTGACCTTATCTGAAGTATTCCTGTGCACTGGATCTAGCCAAGGACTCTTGAATAAAACAAACTTGAAGTTTCTAGGCCAAGTAGGTTTTGAGATATGGCTTTACGATAAATTGGTAGAGGAATATTTCAAAGGCTGAACTGCACCTCATTTTTCAAAGTCCCGTATCTCACAAACACCTTGTCTGATCTGCCACAAACTTTGTCAATAAATTATCCCCTGGCTACTGATGACATATGCAAAGTTTTGAGCCAAGAAGCAGCACAAATCTTTGCTCTTATCTTAAACACCTTCCTCCCCAGGATATATCCTCTCCTCCCCTAAAATGGGTGGTTTGTATGAACATAACTGTGGAAAAGTATTGCCAGTTTTGAACGGGGCTGTATGGTTGTTCTGAATTGCTCCATCCAGTAGCTTTTTGAAGAGGCCATGTAGGGCTGTAATGCCTCCTGCCCAATAGTTCTGTTCAGCCTCTGGTGGCTGAGGGATACTCTTTCCAAGCCAGGATACACAGAGGGGGCTGCCCTGGCAGGATGGCACAGCTCCTGTCCCGTGGGAAGTGGGGCTGAGACCCTGTGGGTTTTGGGGCTGCCTGTGGCCTCCCATCGCTCCTGGCCCTGCTTTCCCAAACATGAACGTTTTAGAGGTTTGTACCACCCATGTCAGACCAGTGATCTTAATTTTTGGAGCATTCTATTTTCAAGTCCTTTATTTTAGGGAACTCGAGTAAAACAGGAAGTTAGAAATTAAGTAGTTTCAGGCTCTTTTTTTGTGCATGAACTTCAGGTGAAAGCAGAGCAAAGGCAAGGGAATTGAGACAGGAACAACAAATAAGGCTTGGATATCAACTAAGCAGAGAATCAATACTGCTTAGTGTCATCTTCCATAAGTTTTATCCAGAATAATTAATCTCAAGGCATTATGGCTCTCTGGCAAATGCATTCTTAGAAGAAGGGCCTTATAAATCTGTGCTTCTATTTCAGAGACTTGCATAAGCATTCTTTATTATTTCCCCCCATTTGTACACTTGCAAAGGTAGGTCTCTTTTGCAGTATCTGCATTTGGATCCAGGAGGGAGCTATTAACTGTGCTGGCAGCGGTATCCAACAATCGGACAATGACCCTGTCCTCCTAGTAATTTGTTCTATGACATTATAAGGATTCAAATGAAATAATCATTTTATAGCAGACTAAAGAAATTTTGCATGCCCATGGTTATGATTATTATTTCTTTTCACACTTGTCTCTTCTAGTATTCCTTTGGCTCCTAAGGAAATAAAGTAATTGGAGATTCTCCCACTCCTCTCCCCTGCTGGATCCTGTCTGAAGCCTCTCAGATTTTCAGTGGTAAAAATTTCAGTTAAGGTTCACAAAATTAACCATTTCTCAGACTTAGACATTTGATCTATACTCTTATTTGTGAAACACTTGTAATAAATATAACAAGAAATCCCTGAGGAGATAAATACCCACTACACTAAAGCATGGAGGAGGAATTTCGGATGTTCTCTTTCAAGATCTCAGTAACCTGTTGATGTGTTTCAAAGTCAACATTTCTAAAGAGCCAAAAGGTAACTGGCTCGGAAGTCTTTTTCATCTCCAGTCAATTATTTCAGCAGTTGGGTTAACTTTCAAATTGTAATCCTATTCATCCTCATTACGCAGATATAATCAATATCCGTAATTTTAGAAGTTAGAGAATATCTTCATTAATATCTCCTAAGTGTGGTTTAAAAGTCATTGCATTGTTAGCCAGCTATTATTTTATCACAGTATGAGACTTAAAAGTAATTTTTCGGAGCTCTGATACGCCTTGCTAACCCATGCCAAGCTGAAAACCACCAAAGAGGTGAATAAACAAACACCACTTAAAATCCTTTTTCACCAGACATTGTGTTTCTTCAGGCTGCTGCCTCAGAGCAGCACTTCTGAGCAGTTTATGTCTTTAAAATACTTCTCTTTTTAATGTACGTTTCCTGCTCCACCAGCTTACCCCAGCAGCTTCAGCTTATCGCTGTTGACCCTCGCAGTGCCACTGTGATGTGGAGAAATGGTGCTCCAGGTCTGGAGGTAGGACACAAATGCCAGTTGCTGGAGATGCTGTGGAGCAGATCCAGAATATGAAACCATGTTGGTAAGCAATATCTATGCAAGCAGGCTGGCCTGAAACTAGTGTGTGGGGGCTCATATAATGGTGATCTCTACTGTGCTGCAGGACCAAAGTTAAAATCACAGGGTGAGGAGGAGTGCAAGGAGAGGGGGCTGATACCTCAGTGTGCTGTGGTTGAAGTCCTCATGAGTAATGATTTTTCCACCTGGAGAGTCTCTTTGGTTCCCCTTTGGCTACAACAGTCACAGAATGACTGTAAGTGGGAGTTGTCGGGTAGCAGAGGGGAACATATTGTTGGCAGGGTGTATCTGGAAGCTTATGTGGGAAACCATCCCACGCTCCGAGATACAAGAAAAACCCCGATGGAGTGAGTGTGTGGTTTTCTGGGAGAGCTCTCTTTGAGTGGGACTCCAGTGATGGCCCCATCCATCACAAGTCATGGCTCTTATCTCTGCAATGCATAGAAGATAGGGCTTTTGAAAAGGCTCTAGGTGATTTTCTTTTCCTCCTCCTCTGCATATGTGTCAGGATCTGCTTGGAGCAAGCTATCTGTTTGTTGGTGGCATGTGAAACAGTATCTTCCAGGAAACTTCAGAAATATGTTTATGAAGTGTAGTAATAAAAACATCCATGTGGTGCAGCCCATGCAAAGTAACACTTTTGGCTAGGAGCAGTATGTACAGTTCCTATAGTGCACAACTCTTCCACAAGAAACCCTTGCAGATGGATTTCATCTCCCTGGTATTCAAAAACCCATTGCACAACAACAAAACCCTTTTCTAGGGCAGTTGTGGAAGTAGCTATCTGTGACAGACCCTTCCAGCTCAGATTAGGGGTTGGCCCTGCCAGGTTGGATCCAGCACAGTGCTTCTGGCTTCAGTCCTGGAGAGCCCCCACCAGCCATGCTGAACCAGTTAACTGGGGGCCGTGGGCCCCATCTGCAGGGCTGGAGCACTGTGGGCGGTGGTGCTCCTGATGGGATGTGCAGGGCTGGGGCCGTGGGAAACTGCTTGAGGGGAGGCAGGGAAATCCTGCAGGAGAGGCTTTGCTTCCTGGGAGGACTCTACCACAGGGATGATCTGGACCACCTTTGAAGAGGAAAGATTAGAACGCGCTCATGATATATCAGCTAATTAATAGAGCTCAGATACAGGTTTTGTGTTGTAGCTTTTGCTGCCGTGCTCTGTAAGGAGTTTGCTACGTGCTTGATAAGAATCCTCCTGTGGCGGCAAGTACCTTGCCTTTCTGGTGGTGTTTTGAGGTCTTTGGATGTAAGGATTGCCGGGATATGAGCAAGGCTAGTATGCCCAAAGGACAAACTGGGCAATTCTTCAGGGTTGGCGTTTCTAGATATGATGAGGGATTGCATGCAAATTACCCCTAATGAATGTTAATTACTGGGAGAGTTACATACTTTTTTTGATTCTTTTTTGGCAACGTGTGCAACTGTGTTTTTATGTACCTGGTACTTGAAGCATTTGATTTAAAAAATAATAATCCTCTGTAATTACAATTGCTTTATTAAAGGTTGCAGGGCTTATATGATCTCTTAGGAGTTCTTCTATCTAGACAGGGATCTCTTGGCTCTTTCTCCAAAAGAGCAGTGCAGGGTTTGCTAACCACTCATGAGTTTATTTGCTGGTTTGGACCCATGATTTCTAGTAAATGGAGATCATGAGGACTGAATGTTTTGCCCAGGATGTCTGTGGGTGGAAGACCAAACTGTCAGCTTGACTTTGTCCTCATGACTGACACTGGACATAGCTTCCCTCTGTACAGCTCAGCTTCCCATGATTTGCTTAATGAGTAGCTTGGACATCAGCTGAGAGTTGCAGAGCAGAACTCCAGTGGAGTTCCCCTGGTCTGGAGCATGGAATGCCCCAAGATGCAGAGGCAGTAAGGATCTGCTGCTCTCAGTGCTGTGGGGAGCATGAGGAGGGTCTCCATCTGGGCTTCACTGGATTACCACAAGCTCCAGTGGGTGCCAGGGAGCTGATTGCAGCCCTGGTTTCGTGAGCTTTGAGGCAGTCCTGAACCATGGCTCTGCTGAAAGAGAGCCAAGATGTCTCTGCTGGTAGCTGGTCAGATAACATGTCCTGCAGTTAAAATCCTGTTGTGTCCAGACTCAAAAGGACTGGAAGGCTCAGGGTACCCTTTACCTACGTGCTTGGGGGCAGCTGCTTTATATCATCACCTTAGCCTTGTGGGTGGGCAGGAGGAAAGCACAGCTCTGAGATCAGCATCTGTGGCAGGAACAGGTCATTGTCTAACCTTCCAGTGCAATCCCTTCTGAAAAAGCTGTGTCCCAGAACCCTTGCTGCTTTTCTGTTTAACTGTGTGACCTGCAGGAGTCCCAGCTGTGCTGGCTCAACCTGGCTGACTTTTGTGGTCTGTTTGAGCAGTTATGCTTCCTTTTCATAACTCATCTGGAGGAACATCTGACTTTCTCAAGTTCTTCATGGCAAGCTTGTCCTATGTGGCTCTGCAGACAGGTCACACATCGTGTTTGGCAGCTTCGGTGATGATGACCTTGCCAGAGACAGCAGTTCAGAGCCCTTGTGCCCGTTTCTACTGGAGCTACAATCACTGGCTCTGTGACAAGTTTCCTGTCCTGACTCATAGTTGCTGAGTCATTTTTAATTTTATCTCCCTTTGAAGGAAAATGGTGTTTGGTCTCAGATTCCTTTTGTTATTATTTTTAATGTATCACAAGGTTTAATAAGTTTTGGTTCACACTTGACTTTTGCTATTAACACTCTTCCAGTTTCAGGCTGGCTGCTGCAACAACATAATTGCATGTTAGGCTCTGAGCTGGAGTAACTGTTGTTGAAATACTTGGAGTAAGTATTGGAGTGGTTTAATATAGCAATTCCTGTCTCTCTTTCCTCATCTCCAGCCAATGATAGATGATCTGGGGAGAGGTATAGAACCCACACAGTGGATCTATCCAAAATGTGTGCTCGAAGGAAGTTTTTTTTCCCCCCGAAGTAGGAGGTTGTGTATCCCTCGTGTGCTTTTGTGTCTGTTCCTCACACTGATGATTTTTGCATTTTAGCAACATATAAAAATTGTAGATTTGGTCTTAAATGAGTTATCCAGCCCCTGCACAGGATCTTCTGTGTGCTTTGATTTACAACGGTACTAATGGTGAATAGGCTTCTCTGTTGTCAATTGGGTGAGAGAAGAGAGTTAAAGCTTGTTCAGAATAGTCTTGCCTGGTGATTTTGGGCACTGAGTTTCCATGATGTTGTGTTACTGCCAAAGGGTGCAGTGCTGGAGCTCAGTGAGTGAGTGGAAAGACTTTCTTGGTTCAATGAACCCTGTATCAGGCACGTAAAGCCAAGTCACTTCAGGAAGCCACTGTGCAATGTACCTCTGTAGTTCAACATGGTATATTTTTCAAATAGTAGTGTTTTTCTTCTTTTTGCTAGCATTTGAGGCATGAAGGCACTGAATTCTAACTCCCTTTGGGCTTGTAGCTGAGATAAGGTGGATAGGTTTTACTGTTGCTCTCAGATAGTAGGTAAACTGCTTGAGATGTTTAAATTGGGAATATGTTAAGCATTCAGGAATGAAGAGCTCTGAGCTCAAGGGAAGGTGCTTGGAAAGTGGAATAATTCAGCAAGTGGCAAAGCCAGAGGCTGAGTTCTGCCCTAGCTTTTAATGCAATGCCATCTGGGGGGAGAATGAGAGAGAATTGTACAAACAGCAAGTGGAAGGGAGATGGCAACAGCCAAGGTGGGGGCATCTGGGGTTGAAGAGAGCAGTCTGGCGCAAGCCCAAGTGACTCAAGTGCCTCCCAGTCCATCCTAAGTTGCTAAAAGCCTGGCTGTGCTGCCAGCTTCCCTCTGTCTGATCTCCAGCGAGGTAGATGGTGGCGTGTGCCAGAGCACAAGTATCACAGGTGGGAGCAGGATTGGACCCTCTCTTGGAGGAGGCCACCTCCTGCTGCTGCCAGCTAATGAAAGCTCAGCGCCTTCCCTATCAGCCAGGGTTTTAATGGGTTTGAAAGAGCCGTTTCTGTGCTGCTCCAAAGCCCTGCGCAGTCGCACGGTGAGTGATGCCGGCTGCAGAGCTATGGTAATACTCATACAGCGCCTGGCTACCTGCCAAGAGCAGCAGCAGCAGCTTTTCTTTCCTGGCTAATCGCTGATAAAACAGGAAGACCTTGATCATCCCTTTTGACATGAATAACGATGTTATCTCCTGTGATGTATGACCCAGAGCCAGATAACGTCCTCTGGCAGGCCTTTTTTCTCATGAGATGTAAAATACAATGATTATGTTACAAGGGGGAGATAAAGTGGCACAATCTTCACTAGTTCAAATAACTAATTGAAGCAGGAACTAGTGGAAATGGCTTCCTTTGTTCCCCAGCCATTGTTGATATAACAGTGCTTATAATGAAAGCCGAAACTGTTGCCCTCTTTTTATTTTTTCTTTTTCCTTCTCTATTTTTTTCCTCTTTTAAACTCAAGTGCCTTCACTTCTGCTTCTCTCTCCCTGTTCCCCTGGGGAGCTGAGGACAGTGGTGATTTCTAGCAAGGGGGCCTGTTTTCCAGCAAGTCTTGTGCTTGAGCGTCAGGAAGATGAAATCAATAAGTAGCTCTCATTCTTTGTTTCCCTAGAGGACTTTTGAGAAGGGAAAAAATTGAGACCACTGCTCTCCAAACCATAATTACACTTCTTTTATTTTATTTGCTTTCATTTCTGTGAAAGCAACAACCCTAATCACCTGGCAGGGATGGTCACCAGGGGTATATTGATATTTCAGTGAGTGTACAGTTCTTAGCACAATTGAGTTCAAATATTAAGAAAGCCCCCCAGCCCTCAAGCAGGTTGGTGTAAAAAGCAGGAGGGGTATCAGCAACAGCTTCACACAAGAAGTGATACTACCTGGTTCTGGTACATGATGATTAAAGGTGTTGAGAGGTTTGCTGCTTTATAGCCTGGTCTGAGCACTAGAAAAGGTGTGATGATCCAGTGTCTTTTCTCCCAGGTGGGGCAAAACCCAAAGTAGGCTTCAAATGTGAAACAATTCCTTGCTTTTTTAAAAGAGCCCATGTTTCTTAAGATGATTTATTAATGTCTACACCACATAAAGACCAGCATTAAATATGAGACTGTTGTCAGAGGCTATCTACTATGGGCTTTACAGCTGTGGCAGGTGTTGCACTGCTGAGGAACAGGCTGTGCTCTGATGAGTTGATAACCTGGACAGATAAAGTCAATAGAGAAGTGTCTTATCATGTGGCACAGACAGAGAATTTAAGAGACTTGGTCATATTCCTAGATGACTATAGCAAGATTATAATGAGATTAGACTTCTCCTCTTGTGATCCCAGACCACTGATGCTGTACTATTTGATTTCTCTCAGAATCACTAACCTTTAATCTTATCAAGATTCATCTTATGGCACTTTCAGAAGAATATCTGAGTTGGGTGATGCAGAGTTGTTCTAGCTCTTTGTCCCTGGATTGTAGCCTCTGCAAAGCCAGATGATTTGCAGTTGGTGATTTTTTTTGCTTCCTTGGGGTCAAGTCCTGTAAAGCTCAACTCCCCCAAGCTTCCACAACCGCAGAGCACAGAAACCTTCCTTTGAACCCAAATAAGTGAGGAAAAGCTGACCAACTAGCTGAGAATCTTTAACTGAATGCCTGGGCTTTGCAAAGCATTTGAGTGACCCAGCCTTCTATTATATTGATCATAGAATCAGAGAATGGTTTAGGTTGGAAGAGACCTTGAAGATCACCTAGTTCAAACCCCCTGCCATGGGCGGGGACACTTTCAACTAGACTAGGTGGCGGAAGCTGGTCCCATCCAACCCGACTTTGCGTGGTGGATGATATAGTTGTAAAAAGCTTGTAAATTAAGAAAGTGCTATGAAGCTATTGCCTCCAGGTTATGTGTGATAGTGAAGTCTTTCATCTGACAACTGGATTTGTGGCCTCTGGTAAAACTTCTTATTTTGTTAGAGCTATAGAAGGATGTTTTGACCTGCAGATACCTCCTTGGTTTATTTGCTTCCAGATGCCCCTCTTGATCCGCCTTTTTTGGACTCATGTGGGAGGACATCGACAGCCTCTTCCCAGCAGGCAGCAGCCAACCACTCATAAGTGTGAGCTGCTTTGGTGTCTGTCAGCCCCTCTTCTGCAGAGTTTGTGTTGTTTTCTGTGCATTGCCATGTTCACGTTGCTATGCTGCATGTGGCATCTCACCCAGTGCACGTTACTACTTGTTTCCTTACCCCAGTGCTGGTAAGGAGGTGCCTGTGCCTGGCTCGACCAGCTGAAGACCAAGCGGTGGCAGGAGGGCAATGAGCCACAGGGCACCATGGTTCAGAGCAGGCTGGGTGAAGCGGTGGATGGAGCAGATGCAGGACAGGCCAGATGCTGAGTGGGTTCAAAACCTCTTTGAAGCTGAAGTCACACTCCCAAAATACTGTTGAAGCAGTGTGAGAAAGCTCAGAGTTGGGCAAGAGCAGGGCACCTGTGTGCTATTTATGACTGAGATACTGTGTGACCTTGAGCAGCTCGCTGCACCTCTGAGTCATAGCTCTGCTTCCCTAACTGCAAAATGAGTGCTGCGGTAACACCTACTTCATTCACAAGGGGATCATGTGGTACAATTTGGTAATTAATTGAATATAGGGAAATGGTGGGGTTTTTTTCCTGTGGTATAAAGGCTGCAATGCAATGGCCTGATCCTCCTGATGCTTGCTTGCAGGCAGGGAGTGTGGCTGAGCTCACTGACTTCCAGAGGGTGCTTTGTTCTCCATAAGTGCAGCAGGAAATACTTGCAGAATTGGGACCCCGGTGCAAAGTTTTATGGGTTACCACATGGCCACTGTGCAAATCAATTACTGTAGGAGGTCTGTAATGAGACCAAGTTACAGAACAGTTACTGGTTCTACAACAACTTGAGCAGATGCCAAAAGACGTGGCCAATAATTAGTGACCGCCTGACAGATCCAGGGCTTCTTGGCAGTGTTTGTTCAGCCCATGGTTCACAATGGGGCTGATGCTGGAGATGGTCCCTCTCACAAGGTCAGATTAGCTCTTGTTTTGTTTTGTGTCAATATTTGTTAGAATACCAGTTTAAAAACCTTTCAGGTGTAAGTATAAAGCTTAAAAGCTTTTCCACAGCTCCACCCTTAAGAATAGGTTTAATCCTTTTAACAAAGCTCTGATCTGACAGTTTATTTCGCTCTAGGCTTTAGCTTCAGTGGTTGCAGCCAAAACCTGACAAGTTCTTCTTGTTAATTCTGAATGTATTATCCAGTGACAAATGTATCTCCCACTTATATGTGACACTGAGAATGAAATGCATATGATCAAATTTCTTATAGCTGGAGTGGGGCTGGTTGTTAAGAACATCTCCATATCTTTGCGGGATGACAGTCAATCTAAACCCATTCTTTTTCAGCAGCATATCTCAGCCTAGTTTGGGACACTCATGATGGGTTGCAATCTGCTGCCATACTCTGCAAGGATTAAAGAAAGGCTAAAAATAGACCTGTCACTTTCCCTGGACATTTTCTTGTGAAATGCAGAGAGATACGTCACTAGAATGCAAGATAAATTCATATGGAATTTTTTTTATGCTATGTTTTTTTATGGACAGATGGAGTCAGTATCGTTTCTGGTTTCTCATTTCTAAATACAGTGGTGTTATGTACAGCCTTCCACCTGAAAGCTTGTCTTGGAAGCCAAAAGAGAATGAAATGGATGAATGGAAAGCCAAAAAAGTTCTTAATTCTTCTAAGTTTGCCAATATACAGGATGCAGATAATGTATTTGGTGAACTCGGCCTCCTCTGCTGATAAAATATTGGCATGCTGATGAAATTTGTCTCCTGGAATATAGTCTGTGTCATGAGGCTGGGGTTTTTCTTTACTTCTATAGGATTGATGTTTCGCTAGTGATAGATTAACACCTCCAGGAGGATAATGACCGAGTGCAGTGGACTGAGCACCAGATCTCTGCCCACAGTCTGTTTGACCCTGTCTCTCACTTAATCTCTCTTAAGCTGATCTTCTCTTGCTGTTCATCTTCTGTGTGCTTGACTGGACCAGTAACCCTCAGACCAGTGCCATCACTATTTGCTCCCAGCCCTTTTGAGCAACTGCATCTTTGAAGTGACTGTCCTGAGACCTTCCCATTTCCTCTTCCCCCAAACACTGCAAGGAACCGTGTGGCTTTTGCAAATAGATGCATGGAGGAGAAATGCTAATGGACAGGATGTCTTTGGCCAACACTGGCTTGTGTCGCTGCAGTCGAAGACATGAGGGTGATGGAGAAAGTCAATTTCCTGTTAAATTAGCTTGGCTGTTTCTCTAAGAAGGTGGAATTTTAATGAAAGTGCTTATTAATGGATGAGCCCAGAGGGAAGTGGATTTGTGGTGAGGCCAGAACTTTACAGGGAAAACCCTACCTCGTAAAAGGCCACAAAAGATGCTTACAGGACTGAACTTGGTCTGCTCAGGAATCTGCTGCTTGTACAGAGGGACAGTCTTCCTTTTCCCATAAAACATGCATTAAGGGTGCCAACTAAGTTGGTTCTCTTTTATATCAGCCACAAAAACAGTGGGAGATTTAGTTCCTGTCAAACTTTATGGGCCATTTACGAGGAGGCCTTCCCTGAAGTATTTCACAGGCCAAATAAAAATAAATGGCACTGAAAAATTTTATAACACAATGCACAAACTGTTGTGGTGGTGGGAAAACATGTGCTGGAGACCACTTGTCCCTCCCCTGCACAGAGGAATTAGAATGGAACTTTAATTATTGTAACCTTTATAGGCTTTTTCATTTTCAGGCGTTACTGTAGACTCATGGTTGCCTTTGGGAGGGAGAGATCATGCCTGGCTTAAAGCACAACACCTTTATATAGAGATGAGAAAATGTAGTGGTTGAGGTGCAGCCTCATGGCCCCAGTGAGGGGCAGCTGCTCTGCAGAGAGACGAGGAAAACCACAGGAGCCAGTGGAGGTGAGGAGGGCTGGATGATGACTTGCAGTGTTGTTGGAGCTGGGGGTTGATGTTTGATGTGCCTGGACATCCTGTCTGGGAGGAGAGAGGCAGACATGAGCACAAATGTGCGTGTTGAGCGCATAAATCTGATCTCTCTAAAAAACTGGGCTTAAACCTGGGGACTTGGTTCAAGCTGATGTGGCAAAGGGGAGGCACTTCCAACTGTGACTTCATTTTTCTATTCAGAATAAGAGGAGAAAAGAAAGAAGGCAATTTCCGCCACTGCTAGAAACAGGTAAAATTACTTGGAGAGGAACACAGTGGTTCAGCTTACAGTAAGAAGGCTGTAACAGGAATAGCTAGAGTTCCCACCTTACATATTTATCCTCTGCTCTGAGCTGTGGGGAGGAAAACACCTTTGTCTAGGGGGGGGAAGCAGCATTTAAATACCCATTTGGAGAGGGAGCAGAATATATTTAATAGAAACGGGTTGAGCAGTCACTTCTGCCAGAGCTGTCTCCACTGATGGGTGTGCTTCACAGCTCGCTTGGTGAACTGTTGCACTGTTGAACTCTCTGTATCTCAGTGCTGGATTTACCATACCAACAGCTTTATCGGAGGAGTGAAACAACAGCTTGCTTCAACGGGAAGGGAGAGGAAAAACCTACCCCTCAGCAACCAAATGGGCAGCAAGCAAAGATGTTCTCCAAATAGTTTCTCTTCCCCTCTTGTGCACATGTTCTTGGCAGCCCTGCTCAGCAGAGGTCAGGAGGCTTTCAGGCAGCAATGCAATTACACCATGGCTGCTTCGGATTGCATATTTGATAAAAAATTAACAGTAAACCCCTTTGCTGACCTTACAGTATTGAGCTGCTGTTGTTTTGTTATTTTTTTTCCCCATGAGGGTGGTAAAACATTGGAACTGGGGCCCAGAGAGGGTGTGGGATCTTCATCCTTAGGGATGTTCAGAGTTTACTTGGACATGGTCCTGAGCAGCCTGATGTAACCAGAGCTGCCGTGAGGAGGGATGTTGGTCCAGGGACCTGGTCCCTTTCTTACAATGTCATGCTCTGCAGTTTGGGCTATTCAGATATGGAACAGATTGAATGACTCTGAATCTCTTGTCTTGCTGCGAGAAGCATCTCAGCAAGGGCAACTGCCTCCCCCTCTGTCCCAACAGAGTCCTTGACTCTTCCTCTGGGACACATCGTGGTGCGCAAGGTCAGCAACAGCATCTGCAATTAGATGGATGTGGGGATCTGATCCAACCTGACAGTAAATAAGTTCCACTAAGTGAAGGCAGAGGTAAGATTTGGTTGCAGGTACAAACTTTTTGATGAGGATGGTCTTAAAATGGAACAAGCCCATAAAGTCCTTTGTTTAAGTGTAAAAATGAGGTTAGATGAACTTCCTTGGTGTGCAGTTTTGTGACTGATGGTGGCATGCAGAGACAGCATAAAAAAATTCAGAGCATCTCTGAAACCTTATTAGGGAACAAAAAGACCCATCCACTTTTGTGTGTGTTAGTTTTGGGGGTTTTTTGAAGGCAAACAAACAGGATTTGTTTGGTTTTGCCTTTTTTCATCTCCTCTCTTGTTTCCATTCCTTTCTGTACTTTCCACTCACAAGATCTTCTAAAAGATGTTAATTTTCCAAGCTTATATTAATCTGGCAGTCTGTTTTAGTGACACATCTGAGTAGTTCTCTGACAGGCTGAATCTGCGTTTGCTGTGACACTGTATCAGTTGGGGTTCAAAGTCAAACTACCAAGCAACAGGACATGGCACTGAAATAAGCCCCTGGGATAAACAGAGCTGTAAAGCAGTGATCTCAATAATTTTGCATAACAGTGTAGAACAGGGAGACACTTTTCTCCCTCCTCAACTACCTGTGACTTCATGGTTTTGATTCAAAGCTTTAAGGCAGGGTTACTAATGCAGAAGACCTGAATGCTGTAAAACATACAAATATCCAATTGTTTTCTAGGTTGGGTGTCAGGCTACAAGGAAATAATATCAACTAGTAACTTAACACAGAAGACATCCTACTCTAGAAGTGACGAATTAGATTAATTCAACTTTTAATTTGTTCTGGGTAACATCAAAGGAACAAAAATGCTGTTAATCTTCCTACTCTGAATGAGACATCTGCTAACAGGGAGGTGTGAGGGAGGGAAACGCCTATTAGGTTTTAATTAAGTGAAAGTGGCAGTATTACCCACGGAGAAAGTAGTCTTTTATTCTTAAGCAGTGTCTAGTTGAAGGCACACGGTAACGCCCTGTCTGCCTGAGCTCTTGTCTGAGCTGAAGTGGTTTGTAGGAGTTATCTAAGGGATGTTTATGATGGTGTTTGGGCTGTGATGTGTTGCTTAGTGCTGCAGAATTGCGTTCGGTTTGGGGGACTGGTTGGGTGCTGTGTGTGCCTTGTGAACCAAACCGGTGAGGCTGCTGGAGTCAATCAGCCAGTGCTGAGCAGAGCTCAGCTGTGTGAAGATCACCACCAACCCCAGCAAGCACTTCCAAGGATGAGGCCAGGCCTTCCTCCACCTCCCTGCAGGTGGTGGGAGGTGAAGATGTCTGATATCCTGCTGTTCTCTTCTGCTTCCTACTAAGCTCATCATCTCTCTGGCACCGACAGGCAGAAGAGTGACATTTTTCCACTCTCCAAGAGGGTCAGTGTTAACAATACACAAGTTTAGGACCTTCCTGCAATGCCCATACATCCCTGCTGATGAAAAAGGGCTGCACATCTGTAAGAAGAACTGGAACCAAACCTGCAAGAAGTGACTGGATGGAGAAGTTGTCTTCCTCTTCCTCACTATGTGTGTGTGACTGTGGGAGAGGGCTGGTGGTTCTGTATGGTTCTACAGTCTATGGTCATGTCTGCTTCCAGTCAGCAATTGTTTTTCCTAAATTACAACATAGATGAATGGAGGATAAATGAATGGTGTTACCTGGCAGATTTCCTAGTAAATAGGCATCCTGTGTGCCACATGGGCTGGGTGCAGCCCCAGCGGCTGTGCACCAGCTCTTGTGAAGAGGGGTTGTGTTGGCCCTTGCACAGTACCTGCCTCTTGGGGACAGCAGTTTGATCGTAAAGTGTTCTGCTGAAAGGGGTTGAATAACTCAAGGGACCTTAATTCTGCAATCTTTACTCTGATAGTTAAGTTTTTACATTGCATCACACAAATAATAGTAATCAAAATGAGTACAACAGAGTAAAAAAACAAATCAAAACACCTGAAAACCAAAACAAACCCACAAAAGCCAAATCGCTGTTTTTACATAGGAATTATTTTGAACTGTGTTTTTTCTTGCTAGAATAGCTGGAAAAATATTTGCTTGTCAGTAAATTGCTGAAAGGCTTTTCTCTACTGGCAGAATGAATTCACTTTTGTGTGTGCGTGTGTATATGTATTTTTCAACCTCTCCCCCAACATTTGGAGAAGAAAGCTGCCATTTTAAATGAGAAATAGATTTTTACCAAAGAGATTATTCTTATCATAAACACTTCTAAAATCTGTCAGGTTTTGATTACTCAGCATGCATATTGGACTTAGTCTGTTCATGTGAGTCAGCTGTGTGAAGATCACCACCAACCCCAGGGTCAGGTCTTCCTATGCAAATCATCTTTCCTGTCCACAAGAAGCAATACCTTCAAGACTTGTGCCGGGCTGGGCAAGATCTGAGTAGGATTTTTTATGCTGCTACAGAAAAATGGTGGAAGTTAATTTAAGTTAATATAATCTCAGTAATCACTGGCTTTATTGCCCAGGAAAACTTCAGACCTTTCAGGCTCTTCATTCTGCCAAAAGCTGAGATCATGGTTTCTAAACTTTGCTGCTTTGTACCGAAATGCAGGTGCTAATCATTTCCATACAGCTGACCCATGATTTGCTGGCCTCCTCTATAAAACATACCAGCTTTTCACAGTGCCCTCTTACATACACTGCTTTACAAGGAAACTGTAACTAACAATTAAACCAGCATGTGATATATTATTTTCTTAGTTTATAGAAGATTGTTTTATGGGGCAGCATATTAACAAGGGTTGCCTGGAGCTATGTGGTTCACAGTGTCCAGTCCTTCAGTGGTTCAGGCTTATGCGCAGATACGAACGTATGACCCTCATTGATAATCAGCTTGCAAATGGTTTTATTGTGTAATTGCAGCATTAGTCTTCTCTAACTGAAGCTTCAAAGTAATTTCAGCTTTTTATAATTACAGAGCCAGCAGACTGTAATAATTTCCAAATGTTTTGGAGCTGATTTTATCGCTGATCTGCAACATGTAGTTAAGATAAGTCTCAAAGGCCAAGATCCTGAAGAATGCTTTGGCAGGTGGGCTGGGACACTTCATTATAAAATAGAACCTGCTGGGGAAATCTTCACTGATGCATCTAGACTTCCATCAGCCACAAACTGGTCTGGATAAAGCAGCATCTCTAAATGGGCTGGGGGAGAAGGAGTGGAGGTGCAGAGAGGATACACAGACACGACCAAACTTGTCATGTTGGGAACATTTTAATGACAATTTTGATGCAAACCTTTTTAGAAAAATATTTCTTTTCCTTTCTTTTTAAAGCATACAAACTACTGTCAGTCTAAATCTTAATGTATCTCAATGGATGATTTTGAAGCCAGGCTGTTTCATCGATTAGAAACACCTTCTTACCTGGGAAATTTAGGAGGCTTATAGGGTTTCTGTACTCCATGTGTAAAGAAGAGCTTATGGGTCAAGGCTTCAGAGGAAGTAAAGTGCTTATAGCTGGTGATGAGTACCTTAAGGGGATTCTCAAAAGCACCCGAACATGCTGACTCACTAGTTCATTCTTGGTATTTATGCATAAATAAGCCTGAAAACTGGGCCTGAGGGACACGGAGGATGGCCGTCACCTCAATTTTCTTATCCTGGTGACCTACTCTTAATGTCTTTCCCAGTAAAGCTTCTCATGGCTGAACCTAAGGCTGCATATATTAATGCACTTGACATACTCATCCAGTGAACAACCCTCAACTACTTTTCAGTGCTGCAAGGCTTCAATTACTGTGTCTAGGATTATAAAAAATAAATCATGATCTCCACTGTTTCTCAGACAGCTTGAAAGCTATAGGAAGTTATAGCACAGGGGGAGAGCTTGGGAACTATTAGAGAATACCTGGAAAAGAAGGGAGAAAAATGATGTAACTGATTCTGGCCTGGCAGTTATTTAACTATGAGTCTGAGTTGTGGTCTGGGGATGGAATTGAGGAGGTTCCCGGCCAGCCCAAGGGAATAAGATGAGGTCAAAAAAACCTTTGCATTGGAAATCAAACATACAATTGGGAGGAAGAAGTAATGTGTAAATGGCAGCAAACTCCAGAACTGAGTAGAACTAGCAAAGGTTTGCTTTCTTCCATTTTCATCATATTAGAGCAGGGCTTGGTCCTGCTGGTAGTTAAGCTCTTTGCATTCCTCTTTCAAGGAACTGAAGCATGTGGATATTTCTGCAGAAGTCATGAGGAAACCATGCATGTCTGTGATACATGCAGGCTTCTCGGCTGCCTGGCAGGGCAGATGGCTCCATCAGTACCTTCTTGGCTCTTTTCTTTTGGGCCATGGAATTTTGCTAATTTAAAGGGAATGCAATGGACACTGGTCTGGTAACGGAGGCATTAACTTTTTGAAACTGAGGTTCTCAAAACCAGGAGAATTTTAAGAAATCAGATTTACATGGGAGGTAAAGGTCTTCAGGGATTTTGAATAAGAGCAGTGCTAGTGGCCTTCTAGCCCCAAACTGTGCCTTTACGTGAGATGGATGATGATGAGTGCTAATTAAGGTGATGAGGGACAAGTGTGTTTGTGCTTACTGCATGGCTTGAGCAAGGCAACGTCGTTGAGCTGGGTTTCTCCTGCCTTGTGCATAATGCTGTGAAAATCAGGTGGAAGGTGCCTTTGCCTCCTTACTTGCAAGCCTTCTTTGCCTACTGCATCTTGAGATTTGTACTCAGAGGTAGGATCTTGCCTGTGCATATTTTCAGTGTGAAAACTAAATTTTATTGGAAACCAGAGTCATTTAAAATAAGAGAGCAAAGAATTTTTACCCTTTTATGAAGTTGATCCAAACCTTCAAAGTGTTTTGGTAATTGTGTTTATGATTAAAAGATTGATTATTTAAGTCTGTGTTAGAATATACTTTTTAGTATGAAGTAATGGCTCATTACAAACCAGCTCAGGAATGCTTTTGAGTTTTTTAGGAATTTTTGAAAGCTGGATGAGGAGGGAAGAGTGTGAGGCACAAAGTTTAGCATTTCAAAACATCTGGATCTGCTCTATGGTTTATTTTGTAATGTGTTTTCCATGAGTTTAGTTAAACAACCACATGGCTTGATGGCAGAATGAATGCAAGTGCAGTGTTTGGAAGGGGTCCCCAGATAAAAATTCAGCTAGCTAACTAGAATCAAGTGACATGCTCTTGTTTCTGGTTAGGTCATGTGGATTCACAGAAAGAGCCCATCTTGGCTGCTGCTGTTCCTTTTCTCTGCCAAAAGCTGCTAAATACAAAGCAGGCAAAGGAAGTACTAAATTGCAGAACACCTAATCTTCAGTCCTTTTGTTTAATCTCAAATGAGTCTCCCAGATCTCATAAACTAGAAATGAGGACAATACATAAAGCCAAACACAAGATGGTCTGGGACCTGCGCTTGAGCAAAGGGTCTCCTGGGGCTGCAGGAGCAGGAGGGACGATGCTGGTAATGCCTCTTTTAGGTTGTGCTATAACAGTGCTGTTGAGAGAGTTGTTCTTCTGCCCACACTCAGCAAGGTATAACAAGAACTGGTCCTGGTTTAGCTCCTCCTCATTTTGAGCAGACTGAGATGTTTTTTGTTAGTAGGGAAAGATGTTGTTATACTGCTATGAAATTCATAAGGACCTGCAGAGGTAATGATTTAACTCAAACTCTGCTTACAAGTGATCTTTAACCATTGCTCTTTGCTCTTTCCTCTGGCATCCTTTAACTCATACCTATTTTCCCACCTTTTCTCTCTTCTAAGCATGTGTTTCTATCTTGTTGCTGTTTCCAGCTTAGCCCAAATGTTAATGAGGCCTCAGGTCTTCAATCCTGCATTTTCATTAGGAGAGTGGGGCTGATTAAGGTACAACTGGGCGCAGGTCCTGAGGATTGTGGGGTGCATCTGCACCACAGTTTCATAGCCTTCCCTAAAATCCCTGTCATTCATTGCCATTCTGTCTTAACAGTGACATGCAGTGGCAGTACGGTGCAACAGAGGCAGCTGCAGGCATTGTACAGAATTGTTAACATCACTTTTTTCCACTGATACCTGAACACCTTAGAGGACCTCGGTGCATTTTGTGTCCCTGCATTAGCTGTCTGTGGGGTTTCGTTGCAGGCCAATGTAGGTTGAGGGTGGGGACAGGCATATAGGCAAAAGAGATAGTATCCTTTAGAAGGCAAGGATGATTTCCTTGTATTCCAGCATGTAAGACTAAATCTTTTTGTCCTGCTTGGTATTATTGTAATAAAGAATTATCCACTCTGTTCTTGTTTTGTATGACATTTTCCTCTTTGTCATCTCCTGCATTTTATGTATGTGCACGTGTATGCGAAACTACTGCAAATATTTCCATTGAGGTCCCACCATCTAAAAGGTGTTAGCTGCTACTGGGTACAACTTAGGTTTCTTTATACCTGGGAGTGATTTGTAGAGGTCATTCTGCAAAACCTGTATTTCCCAAGACAGACTGGAAACTGTGTTGAATCGATCTTCAGAGAATTGATTCCTTACAAAACGTTTGCAGGAAGGGTTGGATGGCAATGTTTGTACAGGCAGTGAAGGGAAAAGATGGATTCCTCAGGAGAGAAAGGAGGATTCCCCAAAGGAACAAAATAAAGGATATTGAGGGGAGGGGTAAGCTGCAGAAGGGTTGAGAAAGTCAGGTGTTGATACTTCAGGGTACAACTTTTGGGGTATCTTCTGTGCTTCAGAGATACAGCATATCTACAAGCATGAGAAATAAGGGATGTTAGTGTGTAGATGTGAAAAGGATGCCAGAGATGGAGCCAAGGATAGTGCTATTTGTCTTCCGTGACTTGTACAGATTCCTGAGCTGAGGAGTAGAAGGGTTAACCACTGTGTGTATTAAGGCTACAAAAAGCTTTTCAACCGGGAACATAAATTACTGAAGCTGCTATTCACAAAAACACATATCAGACATAAAACAACTGCCACAGCTTTTCAGATGTCTTATTGTGCTTCATCTCATGGTGATGACTGGAGTGCTCTGGGACTACTTTTCAAAGTATCCTCCTTTGTATCTCAAGAATACACAATGGCTCAGCCTTGACATCTGTCTTCTTACGTAAGGAGACCGATAGGTCACTAGTGACATAGCTGCAAACATGTTATCAAGCATCTTCTGATTGCTTCCAAGCAAGTGTACTTGTCCTGCGTAAGGCAGAGTATTTAGATGTTTCTTTCCTGAATATGTTACTAGATTTTTATATACTTTGATTTATGGGAAGAACAAACATTACACACGTTTTTTTTTCCTCTGCTTTGTGATTTGAAGGGAGTCTGAGATCAATGTTTCCTGGATTCACTGGATTACCTTGATCCCAGCAGGGTCCTGCCCTGAGGTGAATATGCAAAAAGCCCAATCCCAGAGAGCTGCTGAGGTCCAGATATAGAAGGATATTACTCAACTAATCAGATATTCATGCACTTCTGGCCCCTCTGTTTAAAAACAGCCAGATGCTGCCACGGTCTTTATCAAGTTGAACTAAACAAACAAGAAATTAATATTGCTGGACCAGGGTCTTTTGTTTCCTTCCCAGTCACTGTGGACAGAGGCTGTTAAGCCATCTAGCCAGAGTGATTATCAACTTGCCAGTCTTCTGCCTATCATGCATTCATGCTTGGGAAGCTGCAAAATTGTCTATACATGATTTATAATGGCTCACTGAGATAACTCAGTTCACTGTACGGACACACAAAACATTGGCACAGCTGTTGGTGTGACAAACTGGTGCGTGGCCAGGCTGGGATTTGCGAGTAGGAGGATTTCTTCATAGGGCTGTCTTTTCTCTTCCTTCTGCCTGCTGTTGTGACGTGAGCATCAGGCCTCTGACATGGAGAAAATCTCACCTTATTCCTGGGCAATGTGATGCCCTGTAGTGATGTAAAGGCAGAATCCAGGGCATCAAGTACATCCTCTGTCTATGCTGAAAAAATCAGCTTTTTCATATATTAATTCATGTCTTATGTGCTGATATGGCTCAGCCATAAACTTAACCCACAAATGCTGCCACATGTACACAAGGGTCAGTTTGAAACCTGTGTTCATTCATAATCCTGGAGAGATTAGCTATTTGTTCACACTGGTAACATGTCTACTTCCACCTTGCTGGGAGGCAGAGCTGATTTTGGGGTTCTCTGCTCAGTGAGCCCTAGCTCCATCAGGCTTTCCATGCCCTGCAGGTGTTCGGGGAGGGGGTGAAGTCAACCTCTGTTTCTCCCAATCACTGATGAAACAATCAGTCTAAAACAACGAATTGGAGTTTCCATTGTGGTGCTTGGGGAAAACCCCTTGGGGGACGTTTTTTGTCTTGGTGCTGGAGTGCTTCCACGCAGGTACAGAACCTTAAGGATACCAGAAATCTATAAAGTTTTGCTCTGGCTCTTCTTTGGAGCTTAAATAATCTAACAGCAGGCTCAGAGGAGACTATGTGCTGCTGTCTAGGAAGACTTTGAAGTTGAATAATGTTGAGATGAGGCAGCAGAGAGTGGTGGTGTGGGATGGGGAAGGCTTTCTCGCTTTCACGGACAAGTTAGTTGCTTCCTTCCTGCAGCGGGTGATGGATTCTCCAGGAGGATGATAGATGTTCATGTGTGGTGAGGGATCACAGCTGTGGAGCTTTTATGAAGGCTATTGAGCTAAGGATCAAGTAATTGTAAGAGCTAGAGAACATCTCCACCAAGCTGAGTTGAGATGGCTTTTGGGACAGGCTCAGCTGGCTCACATGAGCAGCTGGTAGTGTGAGAATGTGATGAAAATAAACAAGATACTGTGTGGAGACTCAGTTGAGCAGTGGAAAGAATTCACCCATGATTTACCTGCTGCATTTGTGACAGGTGAATAAAATACCTTGAGAAAGGGCTTGCGGTCAGTTTATTTTTCTGGGATGGAGAGACAGAACCAGAAGCCTACACCTTGCATGGAAAGCAGTCAAGTTCTTTTTCACCAAACATTTGGATGTCAACATGAGCAGCTTGAGCCTATGTAAGATTATAGACTTTTACATGTGTCAGTCAAAATATCCTGGGGAGAAAAATGTCACATTCTTCCTCTGTGTTACTGGCATTCATGCTTTGTAAAACACATAGCTTTTTATTTAAAGTAGATCTGCTGATATCAAAACTGAACACAGAAGATCAGGAAGTTGGCTGGTCTCTAAAAGGGATGCCTGCTGAGAATGTAAAATTAATTTACTGCATGTGAAAAATACTGGCTGTGGGGACAGATGACAGAGAAAGGTGTCTGAAGGAGAATAGCATGGATGTGTTTCCTCTATCTTGCCAAGCAAAATAGCCCAGTTTTGTTCACAAAGGGCTGTTTCTGGGCTAAGCTGGTAACCTGATCTTTATCCATGTCATACTTGTTTGCTCCTTTCCTAGTGTGTATCTTCCAGCACAAAACATTTTTGCATATCTTATATAAGGACAGCAAATGCGTGGAGGGTCCTGGTCTTTGACAAATGCTTCATTCACTTGGTGAATCGTATTATTGCTCTCTGCAACTTGCTCAGGGTCTATAGGTGATGCACTGGTCTAGGTTTTCCCCATGGCAGAGCTCTGTTGTCAGGATTTGGTTCATAGATCCAGCTTAACAGAAAAGAATGGATCCTCTTGGGGTGAATTACTTGTTCCCCTCATTAAACAACTAAAGCATCAATATTTTTCTACATGTGTAAGAAAATTGCATAAGATGTCCTAAACATACCAGGCTCAAGAGCATAGCAGAAATGGAACTGGCCATTTCTCTCAGTTGCTGACTGTGCCCTCCATGGCACTTTTCTTGTTTCTCTGGCACCCAACTGCATTTACATCAGAGGAAGGACTGTAACAGTTACAGCAGCCCCAGGGGTGCCAGCTTGCTTTCCGGGCATGGTTTGACTGTTGCTATGTGATGTCGGGTGTTAGAAGATAAAGCTGTGACTGTAGCTCTGTGGTGCTCAGCTGAATTTCACTCCTGGGTTAAAGCAAGCCATGATTTTCCTGGTCTGCACTAGATTTACCCTTACACAGAAAAGGTAGAGAGAGATGGGGGCTTCATTGCCAATTTCGGATAAGACTTAGTAAGGAAAAGTACATTTGTATTTCTACTTTCAAAAGAAGATTTGAGGCGCATGCTCCAACCTACTTCCACGATTAACACAGGTGGGGTCCAGCCTGGAGGCAAGGAACCAGGAGATCCAAACTGTAGCTCCAGGATTCCTAAGGCTCCTTGGTTGAACTGAACATTGCTTCAAATTGATTGTTAAATCAGCGAGTGTGGGTGTAGCTCGTTCCATTATAATCCCCACAAATTGCTTTGTAATCGAAAGCTTTTGTTCCAGTGTCAAGTGGTTAAGCACCAAGTAAGAAGATCTATTTTACAAGACCAGACAAGATCTGACAGACAGCGGAAACTTAACTTTCAACAAATATAACAATCAACATGAGAGAACCAAAAGGTCCTCATTAAGCACTGCTGTTTTTAATTAATTGGTCCTTCAGATTTACTTCTTTAAAGCTGCTAACAGCCTTAAGCCTTTCCTAGATTAATTACAAAAGACGAGCAAATCACAATAATTAGTTTAGCCTCAGGCTTTTGCTAGGCCTCTGACCTATGTGTGTAGGTTTGCTCCATGCAGCGTAGACAGGGGGAAGCAATTTGCCTTCTTGTCTTGTTTCTGAATCAGAATTTCTGGCAGGAAGTGGTTTTTTATTTTCTTCAGTTGTTGAAAAGTGTAATTTTCCTTTCCCTAATATATTCTTGTCACTTAGTTTAAAATGATCCCTCTGCTGTAACGACTCCCACTTGGGCTGGAAACCCTCCTTCACCAACAACTGCTCAGTCAGTGATGATGACTTTCAAGGCTTGTAATTCTTGGCTTATGGGGCCTACAGACTCAGGGAAGTATCATTAAAAATGAATCATGCTGCTCCCCTGGGGATGTGCTTGCTTCCCGGGATGCACATTAATGGGAATCCATCACCCCTCCCTTGCCGCAAAGGGCTGGTAAGTCAACAGTGCAATGTAAGAATGAATTTCAAAGAGGAACATAGATATGTATCTATTCATGAAGAGAGAGACTTTCTGTATGTGCCTGTAAGAGGCAAACCCATCGCTGCACCGAGGAGATGGTGCTCTTTAGGCCTTTTCCTGTCCCTGTGTTTTCACCTCTAACTTGATGCAGACTTTTGGGGCCGTTTCTGTTCTCTTCATTCACGAGACAAATCCTCCCATTTCTACTGTCATCCTCTAGGTTGTAATGAGTCTGTTGACAGTGTAATGGGAAAATATACTTAACTTTGCTTGGAAACTGTGTGCCTCAGTTTCCCTACCTGTAAAATGGGCACAGTACCATCCCTTGGAGAATAGCTACGTGTCTTGACTTACTCATTCTGTAAATTGCTTTGAGATCCTAAGCAGATGAGGAGATAAGGGAAAATTGTTGGTGTTTGTGCTCTTGATTAGATAATCATCTGCTTAATTTCCTGTGAGTTCAATGAGATTTATCAAGGCACCTAAGAATTATGCTAAACTGTGATTTAAGAAGTGACATCATCACAGTGCTGTACTGTCTGACAAAACCAAGTGTAACCATGGATAACCACTAAAAAATGTTGTTCTAAGATATCTGCTGTGCCCTTCCATAGGGCTTTTTCCTGTGGTGAAGCTAAGTGGGAGGTCTCTGGGCAAGGACAGGAGTGCTGCCTGCTCCTTGTGCCCTGCTGCAGGCAAGAGGATCCATCACTCCAAAACTTCTTAGCCCAGAAGCAGGGTGCAGTCCTGCTGCCAAGAGGGGAGAATCCACTGCAAAGGTGCTTTCTGAGCACAGTAGTGTTGTGTTAGCACAATATACTGCTGTATGTTTTCCATCTGAAAACAAAAGGAGCTTTTGGGTTCCCTCTTCTCACTCACCTGACCTCTATCTCACTGGTTTCTGGGTGCAGGCTTAAAAGGTGTATTTGTATTTATTTTTAATGCTCTTAAGATGTCTTCTTTCAGGCCAGTACAGACGGCTGAACTGCTGGGCATTGCTTTATTATCTGGGAGCAGTAGAGTGCCATGAGCTCACTGCTGTGCCCCAGCTAATAAATCTGTGCTATTTCTTGCTTAAAAAACCCCATCTGATCTGGCACAAGAGGTAGAAACTAATGATTATTTTTTTCACCTTAAATGGGGACTAGCTACACTGGAGTGAATTCTCATTTGGAAGAGGCTTTGCTCACCTCTAGGACAGTTGTTATCATTGATGTCACAGGAGTAGCTGGACACTGGGAGGGACAACCGAAGCATGCTGCTTCCTACTCCTTCCAGGTCTGTGAGGAAAATCCTGGCCAGCACAGCTAATCCACTTCCCTTTCATTGCTCTAACAAAAATAAAAGGATCCTTATCTATCTAAACTAGAAGTGTAATGGGAATCAAACAGAGGCCTTCCTCTTCCTTCTATTTATCATTTCTTTGTCCCTCTAAATTTGTCTCTGTCCCTGGATCTTAACCTCCCACTCCAAGGGCAGGACAGGGCAGGCTGATAAGCTGTCTCTGCAACCACTGGTATTGAAGCAATTACTCGGCAGCTGCAGCCCTTTGCAGCTGAGCAGAGATTACCATCTCTATCCCTGGGAAAACTATCTTCATGCCTCCGTAGTGCATCCTGGCCTGCAGACCTTATTTGTGTCACCTTCTGGCTGAATGACCAAAGTGATACAGTCCTGAGATCTTTACTATTCTTTCTTTGAACTTTGTCCTCAAAACAAAGGTATTTTTTCCCCTCCTTTCCCTGTCTTGCTTATGCTTAGTTATGTCCATGGGATCATGGGATAGCAACACTCCCACTTGCTTTCAGAGAGCTGGTCCTGTGTATTTTCTGTCCTTCGAGAATATATGCAGTGTGACACAGGCAGACTAGTACTGCCAAGAGCTGCTTTGCTACATGTATGCTAATATTGCCTTAGTTAATAGCTCAGATTCACAGCTAATTTCAGTGCAGTTGGGGAAATGTTGTCTGCAATATTTCTATGGATTTTAAAAATGATCTGCCTGTAGTTTCTAGGCAAAAATGGTTGCAGAAAGTAGATATTTCAAGATCTGCAAACTTGATAGCCTGGAAGTGCGATCGGTCCCCAGGACTGGGAGTGCAACCTCAAATGTTGGTATTCACCCTCAGTTCAGAGTTGGAGAAATCTAAGAATCATGAAATTGTCCAGTATCTGAAGGGGGCTACAAGGATGCTGGAGGGGACTCTTCATCAGGGACTGTAGCGATAAGACAAGGGGTGATGGGTTCAAACCGAAACAGGTTAAATTCAGGTTAGATCTAAGGAAGAAGTTCTTCCCTGTGAGGGTGCTGAGGTGCTGGCACAGGCTGCCCAGAAAAGTGGTAAATGCTCCACCCATGGCAGTGTTCAAGGCCAGGCTGGACAGAGCCTTGGCTGATATGGTCTAGTGTGAAGTGTCCCTGCCCATGCCAGGGGGTTGGAACTAGATGGTCTTAAGGTCCTTTCCAACCCAAACCATTCTGTGATTCAACGATTTAAGCACTCAAGTCAGGGAAGTTTTGATGCATTTTCCAGAAGTTAAAAGCAGAAACGAGGGTCATCTTTTGGGACGTTTTTTTCAGAATGTGTTTACTGGTATTTTCCAATAGCTGCCACCATGGCAAGAAATAAGAGAACCCCCAATAGCTCTTTTCACTTCCTCAATGAATCGATGATCGGTTATCCAACATGTGAAATGGGTGCAGTGATACAGCGTTCTGCTGCACTCTCCAGCTCTCCCTCTTATGACTGCATGGCTGTAAGAATGTCTTTACCTCTCTGCTTCATCGCGTTTGTTTTGTACTGTAATTTCATTATCAACCTGTTGGATGGGAAGGAGGTGATGAGAAGTGTGAGGAGGCTGCATGTGCAGAAAACGGCAAGACAAAAATCATTTCTCCAAAACTTTCCAGGCAAGAGTTTCTTCTTCTTGAGGCAAGAAAAGCCCTACAGGAGTATCAAACATTTCAGCAGGGAGATTGAAAATACAAGTGATTTCAGCAGAGAGTCAAAAAGCACCCCCCAACTATTAAAACCAAAGCCCCGAATGGTAATGGTGGCATGCTTGCAAGATAAAACTGACATAGAGGAAAAATGGATTTTGCTATTTCCAACCCCCCTCCCCCCAAAAAAGTAGCATTTGAAAGACCTTAAATCACCAATCGAGCTTCTGCTTTCATTCACACATGGCATGGCCTAGATCTGCACCGCTTTTGGTGCTGCTCCTCCAGATGTGTGTGCATGGGAGCATGGAGGGGCCTGTGCTAGAGCACGATGGATGGGAAGATCAGATCTGTTTCTGAGTTATGGATTTAGCAATAAACAATAACGATTTCCCCTTTATATAAGCAGCAGTAGGGGAAAAGAAACAAAACCTTTGCCTCATTTCCTGTTGTGTTTTGAGGTTTCTTACCAACACTGAAAACCACAGTTCATTACGGGAAGTTTTAGTGGTCTGTATCTGCCAGTGTTTTAAATCAGTATCTGGCATCAGCAAATGAGACACTTTTCCCTTGAAGTAGGAGGGGAATTTTACTCTTTTATGTGTGTTTTGTTTGAGAAATTGTGTATTCACATTTCTTGTCAAGTTCCTCATTTAGAAGTGTTTTGAAAAGCTACACTAACCAAACCAAGAATGTTTTGAATGCTTTCCCTTCGAGTTTGATGAATAACACTTCACCATTAGCCTGCCCTCTTGGTAGGAGCTTGGGAGTGTGGCAGTCTCTGGTCCGTTGTCAGCTTGATTTTATGTAGCAGCCTCTTACAGACATTAGTTTTCGTTAGTGCACTTGTTCTGGAGAGACTTATGAGCTTGAGATGCTGCTAAATTTTGATGAAGTTAGTAGGCTTACGTTTTATACCAACTAGGACGTAGGGATGGCATTGTCTGAGGTGCTGTACATGCATAAGGGTAATGGTGCTTCCTCAATATGTGTGTAGACTGTAGTTAGGAGGCAAATAAAACACAGCTTCTCCAGGGGAGTGGAATTTTCTTCAGAATTGATGGGAAGTGGCAATCGAGCAGATTACCTGCTTAACTTCAGTTTGCTCTCTGCATGCATGGATGGTATGCAATAGTTCCGCCCATGCTTTGGAGAAGATGGGTTGGGATGCTGTGGTTAGGAGTGTATGAGCTGGAGGAAATGCCACCTCTCACAGTGGGGCAGCAAGCCTGAACTGAGCCCTGTCTTTTCCACTACCTTGGTTGTGACCTAGAAGAACCCTGTCAGTCTATCCTCCAGTCTTCAAAAGCAATAGGACTGGTGGTATTAATCTGATCTTGTGGAGTCCCCCGAGATGCTCAGATGAAAATAAGCACGAGAAAGGCAGGGCTCCCCCAATGGCTGTGTGTTCCTGTCTAGGCAGCCAGGCTTTGAGCAAAGACAAACCTCCCTCTTGGGCTGCTATGAGAGGTTTGCACTGTGAGGAAGCCAGTTTGTATAACTTGTATTATCTGTACAAGTTATAAGAACTGGTCTGCTCCCAGCTTACCTCACAGAGGCCAGCAGAAGATGACCAGCAGCACCAGTTTGGGCTGCCCCAGCTAGATCTGGGTTGTTGGCCATGCCAGCAGAGGACTGATGGAAAGAATACCCCTCTCTGTTAACGTGTGCATGGAGCACACAGATGTGGAGGTCTCTGTTACTCACTTGCTCGGATTTCCTACATTACAGGGTTTCTCAGCTCAGTCAGCCAAATCCAGCAGTGAGGTTGACAGCTGCATGGCTGGCACATCTCCAGTGTGCATGTAGGAATATGTCTCCTTCATCTCCTGGCTTGTTGCAGCTCCTAGTGCTCCCTTCACATGCCTGATCCCTCTGAAGGGCTCTTGGCTCCTGTATACGTGGAAATTGGACAAAGATGGATTCATTTTGAGGAAGAGCAAGTGGAAATCTGTAACAGGCTGGTGGTGTCCTGCTCTGGCTGTTTACAGGACTAGTCATGGCTTGGGCAGACCCATCCTTGGATTTCACAGCATGGTGTTACTATTGGGGAGTTCAGGTGAGGAAATGGGAGCAGAGGAAAGCAAAGGAAGCAGAACATCTCTCTGAGCCTGGCTGCTTCAACACTTCTCATACACACATGCACTTCTATTTTTCCAAAATCCTTCTGCTGAAGTAGGAGTTGTTATTCTTGATAGAAATCCCAGAAATAGCTGGTGGCAGTCCTGCTTAGTGCCACTCCACTCAATGGACCAATGCCCACTTTTACAAAGGAAAATAAATCCATTCTATCTTTATTTTATGCATAGGGACAGCAGAGCTAAGCCAGCGAGTTCAAATCAGATTTCTTCTCCTGCCTGAGGTGAACAAAAACCTCACGTTTTGGAGAAAAAACTACTCTTCATTAAACCTGCTTTTATCATTTATGTGTTTAAGCAGAAGTGGCTTTTCATGTGGCCAATACTCCAACCATCAATACACAATGGCAGTTCTTCACAGCTTCACCATCTCCCATCTTACCTCAAGCACCATGTCAGAAAAAGCTGTCTCTGGGTCACAGCCTCCAGAAACACAGAGCTCTGGGAGTAGTTTAAAGGTGATGGAAGTGTTATGTCCCCATCTCTTTGGAGGATCAGGCTCCCAAGCGAGATGGTTTCAGTGCTGTCCCTGCCTCTCTATGGAGACTGTGTGAGCCCCCGAGGAATGTGCTGCAGGCCTGAGCTGCGGGTTAAGTGCTTTAAAACACAGGAGGCATAAAACAAACAGGCTGAGTGTTTCCATGTGCCACTGAGATCCATTTAATTTGGTAGCGTAGAGAGGACTGCACTTTGGCACCCTCTCCACCTCTCCCAGCTGCTCGCAGAAGGGATTAGCAGGGAATTTCATTAATAAGCACGGTCACTTTTTTTATAGCACAGCATGTCCTACCTGGGCATTGCCCTATGGGGTGTTCAGCATTCAGGCTAATACCCCCTTACCTGGGCACTGGGAATGGCACACTGAGCTCCATGTAAGCAGGACATGTAAAAACGTGAATACACAGTCCAACAGCCCTATTTCCTCTCCTAAAACATCTGTGGCCGGTATATATACAAAGGAGACAACAACAGGCTTTAGGAATGAGGAGGGAAAGATCACACTTCCAGCCTCATGCTGCCTGGAAGACTTTGATCCCTTTGCTTTACAAGGGGATAATGCAAAACCTTGTCTAACGCTCCTTGAAGATGCAATGGGCTAACAAGCCCTGTGAGTTTTTCGCTTGAAACTTGTAACATCCTTGGGTTTTGTGCCAGACAACATGTTGCTGTGCCACATGCTGCCAAGGAATAGGAGCACTCCGAGTGCAGGGACACTAAAGATGCCACACAGAAGGCTCTGCATGCTTGCTGTGTTTTTCCATAGCAACAAATGCGCCTGATTACAGCACATTCATATGCTCTGTAAAATGAGTATCCCATAGGAAATTTATTACTGTGCATCCTGCATCATAATTAGAAATCAGACCCGGGTAACTGAAATTAATTCCCCAGGCATAGGATGGTGGATATGCTCTCTGTGGAGAGGACTGTGGGGAGCAGGAGAGGGGAGGGAAAACAGGCAACTCTCCTTAGTGCCCTGGTCCAGCACGTGTTGCTGAACTTCACAGCTGATTCTGAAGTGTTTGTATGGATGAGGAGGGGCAGGTTTGAGGGTTTTATTTTCTTTTCTTTAGAAAGATCTGGCCTAATTCCTCTCCTGCTCCTCTCTGGCTGGGAGAAATTGAAACCAGCAGCATTTAAGCCTTGCAGTTTCATAGGCAAAGCATGTTCTCCTGGGGGGTTTCTGCTTTGGCTTGGTCCAATTGTTACTGATGTATCACTTACGATGCTCTTAACTACTTCAGACAAATGCAGCAGTGCTCTAATGAAAACTAAAATTCGCAGCATACTTTCAACCAGGCAAATTTAATAAAGAATTTTATTCACCTGACAAATCTAATCAATTTTCACCAAATAAGGCAACATTCAGCCTCAGGGCTAGGACTTCACTGCATGTGTAGTATATACATCTTTCCAGGTTCAAAAGACTTGGGGTTTGTGGCTAGTGCCGAGTTCAAAATTAAACGTTACCAGTAGGTCAAAAGCTATTTTCTAAGAGCAATTGTGTTAAGTGTTCATATGGCTTATTCAGTGATGATAGCTATTAAGGTGTCTACCAATATTTGCCATCAGCACCACATTAAGGTTTTTGTTTTTCATATGACAGGATCTGTTTAGATTCTGATAATGAAATGATCTTCCTTCTCCATTAACCTGTGTCACTTTAATCTATGCACAAATCATGCCCTCATCTATAGTCTGATCTGAGTCCACAGGTTTTCACTGTACCTCCAAGGATAGAGTTTTGTCACTATTGGTATGCAGAACTTCGAAGGGGAGGCACAATTGTATGCAATATCTCTGCTATATATGTAGACTGTTTAATATTAATTATGCTTTTCTAATTAAATCAGCTGGCTTGGTACCAGGAGGTAATTTTCTGAGGCCTTGGTGAGCTCAGGATCAGAAGTGGGCTGGAAATCGTGCAGAGGATAGATTTTCCACACTGAGATTTACCATGTTACATCACCTGCTATTGCAAGGGTATGTGGGAGTGAATTAGGTGCCCAAATGTAGGCGTCTTGTGACATTTGTGATATCCTAAAGCATTTGAGACATGCCATATGGTTGGCATCGAGGATGCAGGAGACTTGTGCCCACTTGCAACAGGGGCAGTTGGATGTCAAAGTGGCAATAGATGCTCATCAGGTACTCGAACTGTTCCCCTGTATACAGAAATAACTGCATTCAGTAAATGGGCTAATTTAATTTCCCAGAGATTGAGCTGACTTTAGGCATGGTAATTTATATTTCAGTGAAATTATTTAGGATGGGCTCACAAAGGTTCACGAGGCTTCCAGTTCTTCCTTTCTGTACTAAAAAAACCCAGGCAAACTGCATGCTGCCAAATTGAACTTGCATAATGCCCATGTAATGACTCTAAGTGATGCTGTTCTAGCATTGGGGAAGTATAATGTTTCAGACCACTACTATCAAACAACGTTCTGTGTGTGCATGTGCACGTGTGAAGCAGTCATTGAGACTTGCTTCGTCTTGATTTGAGTTTTAATCTCTATTATTTATTTATTCCTACTCAGGCACAAACATGCGAAGGGCAGCCCACACCTCACCTTTGCAGTGACATGAAGGTTGCTGTGGCTGCTTTATTATTTCATGGGTGCTTGAGTGCACACTGAGCTCACTTACAACTCACTGTATTTAGTAAGCCTGGAGGATTCAGAGCTGGTGATCAGGGAGGAGAACTTGGCCTTACCATGGCTCTCATTGCAGTTATCTTGGGAATGACTGATTCACATGGCTGTGTAAGGTAAAAGAAAGCAGGTTTCTGGGACTGACACTGCAAATGTTGTGGTAAATTAACAGTATGTTTCATTTGCTGTCAACTGGGTCTTTTGGCTTGGACTCACCCTGCTCATAAACCAGTACTGTCACAAGCGCATCACTTCTTCCCATAGCCTCCACTTTGGAACAAGTTAAAATGAAACCTCTTTTCTCCTTCCCAGGCCTGAATGCCAACATCTGTGGCAGTCCCACAGCTCTGCAGCCTTAATGAAATCGCTGGATGATGTTCTATAAATTGAAGTGCCCAGAATGCTCTATTGTAACCTTCAGATTAAGTTCTGCTTATCAAACCCCTGAGGTAAAGCAGCTGGGCAAACAGCCTGGCCGCCAGCCTGGGTGTCCAGGGGGCACTTGCTGGGAACCAAATGACATTTGTGCTCTGTGTCCACAACTTTGGCTGCAAGAGGCCCTGCTTTCAGTGCCTGCCCCAAGGAAGTGTAATTCAGCCTCTGGAGGGAATGCTGCACCAGTTCCCCTGCCATTTGTTCCTACTTGGTTACCCACTTCCTCCCCAAAGCAGGCAGGTCAGGTAGAAGTGAGTTTTCATCAGGAGGCATTGCAGAAAGCTCTGACGTCTTGTTTGGCACAGGCTGGAAAAGCATGAATTTTAGACTTCTATTTCTCCCTGCTTGCAGGTTCTCTGGGCAAGGGACAGGCTGTCATGTAGAAGGGAAGAGTAATTTTCACCCTCAGGTTTCCTGTTGTGGGGGCCAGAGGGCTACCTGCTGCTTGACACCAAATCTTGCTGTGATTTATTGCAACTAAGAGTATGCAGCTCTAAAAGTTCCTCTCTCCACAGTCCTGCAAGGCTGCAAGAGAAATTTAGTCATTTTCAGGGGATTTTCTTGATTACAGGCAATGAAAAGGCTATTACTGTTGGTTGGTACCTTTCC
>NW_009922486.1:97530-112696 GCF_000696875.1 Nestor notabilis
TGAGATGGGTCCCCAGGGGTTCTTCCAGGTTTGTGCTCCAGAGTGATCTTTGAACTTGAAGTGACCGAGGGATTATTGTCCTCAGTGCTCCCTGGGTTAGGTTTTCCTGTGGGATTCAGGTGTTCTTCTTAATAAAGCATGGCTAAGGCAGGGTGTTAAAGTGGCATCCTGTGCTGGTTCAGGGTGACTGGATTGACAGACTGTATCCTCCAGCAGTTACTGCAATGCTTATCAGGGCAGCAGAGCAGGTTTTAAAACCATCCACACATGAAACAAGTTTGGTGCAGCAAGAATAGATCAGAGCAGCAGAAGAGAGATGAGTAAGGAGGAGGGGATGGGAAACAGACTGATGTGTCTTTGGAGGGAGGAAAAGGAATGTGTAAAACAGACGTAGGAACAGTAGATCAAAGTAGCCCAGCGGGAAGAGGAGAAAGAGCAAACTAGTCATTGCATGAACAAAAATATCATTGTGGATGAGACACGAAGGGATTGACAGGAGGAAAGGAACAGATTGAGAGTAAAAAGAAACATTTTCCTTTTAGAAAAGAATAGAAGAGTAATAAAGCATAGGAGTGGGAGGTGAGAGGGAATTAGATGAAGAGGAGGAAGGCTGGAAATAAAGACATGCCAAAATGGTGTCTGTATGACCCCAGGGGAAGAGCAGCAGCTTGGAGATGTGTTTTGGAATTCACTTTGGGTGAATCATGAGACTCGGCTCAAGCAAGAGCTTTTTTCTTTTGGGGAAGAGCAACCTGTGTCTGCATTAACGTTGGGGTGGTGTTGGTGCAGATGGGGGCTGCAGAAGCGAGTGTGGAGCTGGAGCCCTGGAAGAGGGAGCTGGATCTTGTTTAAGGTAAAGAAAAGGAGTCCAGGGAAGCACGACCAAGCTGCTGCAGCTCAGTGAATCAGGCGGTGTGATGACATTTCCCTTAAATCCCTGCCTTGTGATTAGTTTGCTCAAGGGAAGCTGAGACGACAGGGGCTCAGAGCGGAGCCACGCAGCACCCTGTGGATGTACCTGGCCTGCCTGTCCTTTAGAGACAGGGGCATGGGAATTGGAGCACTTGAGAGCTTGGAAATAATCCTTGGGAAATACTTTGGAGAAAAAGTAAATTAATGTGTGTTTGCACTCCTGCGCCTTAACCCTCAGGCTCCTGCTCACATAGGTGACCCAAATACTCCTTCAAAAGGGGATGGAAATAAATCAGCAAGGATAAGAAGGGAAAAGGAGGAGGTTGGCAAGGTAGGTAAGCAAGCAGGGAGAAAGATGGGTCCTGCAGTGATAGGGCAGGGTAGGTGTGGGGGCATGAACAAGATGAAAGCATGTTTGCATGGTGGCTTTCCCTTTGAAGGTGTTTGGTCCTGTTTAGTAGCCAGGTGTGTGTGTTTGTATAAAGGCCTTTTAACCGTCTCTTCACTGTGACCCTCAATTTTTTTGGGTTGTTGGGGAACGCCTGGGAAGTGGGAATCAGTGTGCAGCTCCCTATTGGCTGGGTATGCAGTCCTGGTGCTCTGCTTGGGATGGTGTGGGGAGCTCAGGGGCTGCACAGCCTTGCAGAGTGCTTTGGTTACCCTGGTGAGTTCCGGATTCCAGCCCTCTGGATCGCTGCTCAGGACAGCAAGAGGTACAGACAGCATCCTGCCAGCTTTCACTGAGCAAAGGGTGTTCAGGCCAAGAGCACTGCTGATGAAGCTTATTAAAGAGACAATCTCCCAGCATCTGCTTTCCATGTCATGCATATTTTTCACAGCCCAACTTCATTATTTAAGTTTGCCTGTTTATGAGCTTTGCAAAGCAGCAGAAAAAGTATTACACTCTACTTGTATTGACGTTTTGGTTAGAAATCTCAGTGCGTGAGGATAAAAAGCAAAAGACTTGGAGGAAGCTGATGCCAAGTATGAATGCATCACTCCAACTCCAAACCTTGTCTGCCACTATGCTGCCTGAAGCTGTAGCAACTAGAAAGTTGTGTGATTTATGTTCATGTTGTGGTCGTCTTGCATTTAGCAGGGTTTGAGCTGAGGCAGACAACTCAAAGAAAAAGCAGAGTTGATCTATGGTAAGGACTTGTGCGTGGGCAACTGGTACCAGTTCAGTGTGAGTAAAACTCACCTGGACTGTGCAGTGATAAGCCTGGTGAGGCTTCATTGAAGCTTTCATACATACTCAGTTCTAGTGGGCTCCTGCCTAGCTCTCCTGGCCTCTGCCTGCCTGCTCAGAGTGTCCAAAGCCTGCCCTTTTGACAGCTGGAGATGCTGTTTCTCATGCTGCCCATCTGCTGTAGGCTCTTGGGCTAGATGCATCCCTCATTCACTAATCTCAGTGCCCGTTGCTCAGTGGACCAGCTTGCTTCCTCCCCGGTTGTAACTGGCATTGTTAGTTTTTTGGCTCTAATAACCTTCATTTGAAGCTCTAATGGATATCCTCACAGATAACATGCTAATTTATTAGTTCAGCTCAACTGGGCTGCAGGATGAAAAATGATCGTGGAAGACTTTTAATAAAATTCAAAGGGATTTTATAGGTCTCAAGCCACTTTTAAAATGCAAAAGAAAGCCAAGAATAATACTTTGTTAACCCACATAATTCTATCCTGCCTAATGAGGTCTGGAGCTAATCCTCAGTGCTCTGCCCTGGGATCAGAATTATTGGAGCAGGTAAACACCACTAAGTACTGCACTGCATCTCTGGGTTTTGGTTGCATTGTCACTGTGACTCTCTGTTCCTTCCCTTTATGAACTTTCCATAAATCTCAGAATAGAGATGATTATGTAAAAACAAAGACCCAGCTTCCTGTAGTGACTTGCATGCAGTAGCCTCCTTTCCTCTCTGCTGCTAGGGTTTAGGCAGTAGGGGAAGAACAGTGTGTTGGCTTGGGGGGGAGCATGTCTCTATATTCAGATTGCTTCTCCAAAGGGATGTAGAGAGATGAGCTCAGGAGGGCACACTCGGGAGCTGCAAAACTCACTCTACAAGCTCAGTTTAGGTAATGTATTTCTTTTTTATGACAACTTTTCCTACTAATTTTTGCAGAGATATTTGTGTTGGAGGGAGGGAGGGGAGTGGTATACAAATACAGGAGAGAAATGATCTGCCTAATTCTGTTCAGGAGAGCACAGAATCTTCTAATCTGAATCTGGAAGGAATGTTTATTGCCCCTATATTTTTTTTCTTCTTGCTGTTAGAAACAATCAATGCAGTTTGACAGAGTCAGTGTAAAGGAGGACAGAAAATACAGACCAAGACTATCAATTACTATAAACTGGTAACTCCATTTGATTCAGTGGAGATACACTCATCTATACCACCTCAAAATCTGCTTCCCATCTGAGAAACTGTAATAAACTTTGTCCCTGTCAGCAATACAGACTCAGCTCAGACCTTGCCACTGAAATCAAACAAAGCATTAATAGAAGTCAGTCTTGTTAAAAGGTTCTACTAGATTCTCACACAGTTCCCCCCTGCCTGTACAGGTTGTGATGAAGCTTATTTTGGACCCAGTTACAAATGAGGCAATCAAACCCCAGTTCTTAGAATGGCTTGAAGAAGCTTATCTAGGTTTCCAGAACACTGTTTCACAGTAGGCTCCACTTTGCTGGTTTCACAATGTGTAGAAGGTCATAACCAGCAAGAAAGCAAAACTAGATGAGTGGTAGAATTCATTACTACGCTTACTAGTTCAATGTGGCAACGTGTGTCCTGTGTTCAGGGCAAGTTTTGTCAAGATTATCAGGAATTGTGATAGTACCAGGTTTTTCCTGACTCCAAGCAGTGCTTGCTGCAGTGATCAGCATAGTTCCATATGTGGTTTGGATGCTAGATAGTTTTGTTAAACCAAGTGACCTGACAATTCACTTTGGTCCCATTACTCAGTGATTATAGCGTGACCCAGGGAATAGCAGCCACAATCAAAGCAGAGGAGGGTAAGGTGACCACTTACCAGGAAAATGTAGCTTTCACTGTATGATCTGTTTACATGCATTTAATTGCAGTAAATGAGCCAGGCAGAAAGTGAGGAAGATGTGAAACACAGACGAATAATGAATGGACTCATGTTTGTTTAAGCATTTATATCTTCTGAAGCTGGGCTTGGTTAAGCCTGAAGACGCATGGGGATTAAGACTTGTTTACAAAGCCCCTGGTTGTCTTCTGCATCCTGCTTTTTCCCCTATAATGCCAAATCCTGTATCCACTTGCAGTGGGGTCTATGCACTTCTACATCATTTTCTTCACCTAGAATATTCTCTCCTGTGATCTGCACTGGTCAGTCCTGTTTGTTTCTCTGCCTCTGCCAGACTTCTCCTTGGGTCTCAGTAAGTACCACTCTTTCAAGCTGGTTTATCTTCTCCTACCTTCCTTTCATTTGAGTGCATTCAATACCTGAACATGTAAACTGGGTTGTATGACTTCAGGCCAGCTGAAACCTGTACTTTCCACAAAGGTTGAATTAATTCAACAAATCCCAACCCTAAATTAATTTTTGGCAAAGTTCTACATGGTCAGCATAAAATGAATTGTTTTCCTATTGATGAATACACATTTAACACTAAACTACCCCTTGAATTGAAGCCTGGGTTAGGTGCAGTGGCCCACTGGCATGGTGGCTTATGCCTTGTATGGAGTAACTGCTGTGGCTGAGGTGGTTCTTGCATGGTAATTGCTTTTGGAGAATGGTGTAAGAGCTTCACCTGCACTTGACTGAGAGGTACTAATTAGCCTTGATGGCTCTGATGGGCCCCATGTGGGGTTCCAGGACCCCATTTCAGCTCCCTTCCCAGTGATGCTGCAGAGTGTCTCCAGCTCTGCCATGACCCTGTCTGGTCATGGGCCCTGCTGAGACAGGCATCACCCATGGGTGATGGTCTGTCTCAGTCTCAACTGAGAGGTGCCTGATGCCCTGCACTGCCCTACTTCTTACTTCCTGGGGCAAGAGCCTTTGTTTCTTTGGGTGTTGCTTGAGTCCCAGAAGATGCTCCTGACCCAGTAACTGAAGACCCACAGAAATGCTTTACCTGTCAGGTAAGGGGATATTGTTATCCTTGTTTTATGGATGAAGATAGGAAGCATATTTTCCTGCCTCTTGCTGATTTTTATCAGTTGTCTTCATTTTTATGACTTACTATGGCTGTCACTTTCTGGTTATTGGTAAGAAGTATGCTTTCAGCATGATTCTCATATATCTGCAGCTGAACAGCCCAGTATGGGTTCTGCTGCACTGCTCTGTCCTCCTCCTTCCACCACATGCTTCCCATTTGGGCTCCTCCCTGCTGTGCTTGGAGGTTGCCTGTATCGTGTGCCTTGCTGCAGTGCTCAGGCATGGAGGGTATGACGCAGCCAGCTTGTTTTACATTGCACCATAAGAAGCACATTTGCTGCCCACAAATCCCAATTACCATCTCTGAGGCTGCAATGACGTATCGTGGGCTTCTCCTTTCATTTCCAAGTCCCCTTTTCTCCACATTGTGCAAGACACAAGGAGAGTGAGCAGTGAAAGCTGTTAAGCATGTTAGTTATGATTCGATCAGTTCTATTTATGATCTCATGATTCATGTGTCTGGCTTGGAAAGCAGCGGTGCTTATGGGCTTGTTTTGTTAACAAGCTCTTGCAGGGCAGCTGCTGGAAGCAGAAGCCTTGTGGTAGCTGTGGCTGTTGAAGGAGCTGCACAAGGTGAGGTGTCTCGTTCTGTGATTTATCCGAGACCCAGGCAGACTTTCTCCCTTGGTGGCATCTCCTGTAGTTTATGTGGTCTCTGCAGTCAGGGATGAAGCTGAGAGGAACTTTTGCTCCTGTGAAGGTTTCCTACTCTCCCCTGGTGCAGAGCTAACCCTTGCTGGCATGTGTGAGGCTGATGGGCTGCAGCCCATGGGTGTTCTGGGATGCAAACCGCCAGACCCTGGCATGTCGTTAGCTGTGGCTCCTGTAAAAGATGCATTGCACCTATGGTTGGTGTGTGCATGCCCTGCTCCTATTCATTTACCAATCAGCCTTGAGGGGCAGCTGCAATAATTAACTATCTCAACCCCCCCGAGACCCAGGTCTGTTAGATACAGCTCTTGTTTCTAGGTGCCCTGGAAGTGTCTGTGCCGGTCAGCCAGAGCCGGGGATATCACTATCTGGGTATGCAGAAGGTCGACTGTCAAGATCCGTTCCTAATGTCTGGCATCTCAAGCATTTATTGTGTCTGTCTCAAGTTAGGGACTGTTCCAATGTCTTGAGTTAACCCAGGGTTTAGCCCAGTTCCTACTAAAACTCACAAGAAGATTCCCATATGTTTCTGTTGCAGCTGAACTTCCTTGTTTGCCTTTCTCTTTCTGAAGAACGGATTAATTGCATGGGATTTGCAGGGGAAAACTAAGCTGTGCCAAAAAATGTAGACAGCTTTGCAAGAGCAGACATTTCAAATCGCTGGGCTGCAAACGACTTGGAGCAACTTGTAAAGCTCTGAAATGGAAATATTTTTCCTCATTTCAAATAATGATTTTTCCTTTTTTTCCCCCCCCAAGTTAATCTGGAACTGAAAATAATTAAATAAATCAGGTGTTATAAGGGGCGGCTGTTTGGGTTGTGGTGTCAGTGGTTTAAGATAATCTAACTGGAGTGTCCTGGTGTTGGGAAATTCTGTGCCCTGTTTTGTATGGGGTTTGGCTCTTGTGCTGCTCCTTTGGTGCCCTGTGTGCTCAGACGGGACCCTGAGCCTCTGTGTGATGGTTTCCTGGTGGAGGTGGGGGAAGACCTGTCTGGATCAAAGTAACTTAGATGTGCTAGTGTACGTCAGCATGCCTGCCATATGAGAAGAGCACTGCTTATACAGGGAATTATCTCAGGAGCACTGAAGCGGTGAATTTCAGGCCTCTCTGGATGTTTCCTGTTTCACCTGCTGTGGCAGAGCAGATGCTGCTGCAAAAGCCCTCAAGCCAGGCAAACACCCAAGTGTGCCCACACTGTTGGGCTGTGTGTGGGAGAGGTGACCTGAGGTTGTCTGGTTTTTAGAGTCCTGACTTGACGTCTGCAGTGTCAAAGAGCAGGGCGAGAGAAGGGAAGTGAAACAAGAGAAAACAGAAGCTGAGGGAGTATTTTAAAGAAATGGGTGGCTCCCTCATGCTTCAAGAGGCCACGACCGAACTCAGGGCAGTGACCTGCTCTGATTTCCCTGATCTCAAGACACAACTTCTTTCGGTTCCCTCTAGACACTTGAGAATAGGGAAGACTGAATAAGGGCTGTGATGGGCCTTGTAGTCACCTTCATGAAATGCTGCTTGGCCCCAACCTAGTTAGAAGTCCTCCTGTTGTATGCACCAAATATAGGTAATCTGAACAGCAAAAGGCCATGAGAAGACTCTATGTCAAAGCCAGGCAATCGTCCCATTGCCTTACAGGCTGTGTTAGTGTCAGTTTGTTCCTTAGGTTGCAGTGAAGGTCATCCAGACTTTAATGTGATTCATCTGGTGGGGTTTGTTGTTGTTTTGTTGTAATTCTGCTGGAGAGTGAAGCCCTGCAGCAGTACATGGGAGAACTCTGCCATGCCTGGCAGTGCATGACTGTGGCTTGCTCTCCCCATTCCTACAATAAAGGACGTCATCCTTCACCTTGGGCTGTGAGGAAAGCTGTGTAATAACTGCTCATCTTCCTATTTCTATGTGTGTCTGAGAAAGGGAAACAGCATCTGACCCCTCTGTTGTAAAGACTTCTGGGTGATGTTTTTGTGGGTAGAACTGGGTCCTATGGCACCTATCTAAAATAGGTAGGAGACTATTTCATATCTTCAGATACCCCTGCAGAGAAGTAACAGGAGTAGACCTGGGAACCAGGATGTAATTTAGGGGTGTCATCTCTTTAAGCACATGTTCAGCTTGCCTTAAATTATTCTCTTAGCATTTACATGAGCACTTTCCCCTTTATCTATTTATTATTTATTGTCTGCCTAATGGTTTCAGCCTTATCACAAAGTCTGATAGCAGTGTATCACTGAAGTATAGCTTCCAGTCTGCTGTTGCAGTCGCAAGTAAGTAGTAAATAGCCCATCCTGAAAAAATAAATGCTACTTTTATCAGTCTGTCCGTGACACCCATATGTCCAATTTGGGATTGATCACTCATGCAGAAAAGCTAATAATGCTAAGTACTCTGCTTTTAGACTCCATAGAGAAAGGTAGGGTATGTGACCTCTGTTTGCCCCATGAGCCTGGTACTGTGCTGCTTTATCCTTTGCCAAATTTTGTTTGTTTTAAGAAGGTAGCAGATGTGGAACAAGAGACAAGGAAGGGAATGGGATGAAGAAATTTTAGGCCTGGTTAACAGAACGAAGTGTAAGTAGATTTAGCTTTCACCTTATAAAGCTATGCCCAGACTATGCATAATTCCTCTTCAGGACCCCCACATCAGACCTGAGAAAGAGAACAAACGCTTTTGGCCTGGTGCAAACACAGAAAACCAGAAATCTGCGTGAAGCTCCCAAACACTGGTACCTTTGGCTGTGCAAAGAGCAGTGTAGAAACAAGAACCATTTACAGTACCTTACAGTACCTGGCTTTTCTGAAGAGAAGCTGTATCCTCTGAATATTAGAATGAATGGTTAAATAACCCCTACCTGGAGTCTTCATTTCTTGACTTCACCAGAGAGGGAGAGGTTTAAACCTCCGGCTGTTTGCTGTTGCAATAAGGGGTTGGGGCTCCTCAATGGTTTCAAGTCTGATTCTGGGCTTTCATGGTTCTGGGCTGTCCAGGTCCCTCTGATGTGTTTCTTGGTCATTCAATTAATTCAAACAGAGATTTTAGATGAAGGTATTTTTGAGTTCTGAAATGACACGTGAATCAAGTGGAATTCTATGCTGCAGTGTTTAAAGGGGAAAAAAAAAGAAGCACCACTCTCTGCATTGCTAGAAATTACAGTAAATGATATACCTGTATCAGCAGTTTATTTGACAACATAACTACAGCTTGGTGACAACTAGAGAAGAAGAAAGAAAAAGAAAAAAAAGACATGTTGATTATATGTTAGCATCTCCAGGAATTAGAATAGGAGAAGAAAAAAAGAAGACTGAGAAACCAGATATAGCCTGGATCTCCGTGAATGTTCTGTAACAGCAAAGGGCTAAAATCTTCCATTAAGATACCTGAAATCCAAGATCTCATTTTCTTTCTCCTAACTATGCCTCAGTGCTGAGAATTGGACACTTCAGAGTGACAGCTTCTTGGTAGCTCTACAAAGACCAGGGTGCTGTGGGAGGAGGTACAAAGGCACAGGGCATGTGTTAAGAATAAAAGTGTTACTGCCAGCTGTATTAATCTCCCTAGGATTTTACAATGTGTAGAACAGTGCTTGGGAATAATAGACCTTCTTAGTAAATGGCCAGTCTCTTGACCTTGTTGTACGCTATCAAACAGCAGGGAAAATGAAAATAAATATAACAGCCCACTTTAAATTTAAAGTGTAATGAGAGGGAGAGTTACAAGGTGTTGCTCTGCCCTTTCTGTGGACTGGGGGATCCAGTGCCAAAAGGAAGAGCAGCGAGAACCTTCGGGAGCTGGAATCGACATCTCTAAATGGAGTGGGTTTGTGGTGGGAAAAGCTGTATGGTTTAGCTCTTGTAATCTGTCTCATGTATTTGTAACAGGTGCCATTGGAGGCCTATTAACCTATCTAGTAAACCTGTTAAAAAGAAACACCAGCCAACAGCTAATACTGCAGAGATGTTACTATAAAGGGCATCATCTTAGGACATTAATTTTTTCGTGGCTTAGTATTTTCTATTCTAGTAACACACTGTTTCCCTCAGGTTTTGTTGGGCTAAATGGCTTGGATGTTACGAAGGATCTGGCTTCTTCATGTGAAAAAGAAAGCTAAGATTTATTTTCATGAACTAGGGGAAAATTTCCTTTTTTTCCTGATAGACCCAGCCCTTTAAAGCCTCTGAAATATCTTTAATTCCCACGAGATGTCTCAGAGGATCAGAGTTAAAACGTTACCGTGAACTATCAGATACAGAGACCTCTGCATGACCCTTTGCGTTTCAGAGTCTCAAGGCTGTGGATTCTCCAGAAGAACCCATTTCTTCTATAACCAGGGGCTGAACAAGAGTGGACTTTTATAAAAGTTTAAATAAACCACATAAGGTTGACTGCTGCTTAAATCCCTGCTACCGGGTCTGTAGATATTTTTGCCTTGTTTCTAAGCAAGCTGAGAGTCCCCGTGCCAAAGGGCAACATGTAAATTGTGCTGTTATTCTGAAGCATGCAAGGTAATAAATGGTGCTGTCAATTGTTTTCACTCAAGTGACAGATTTATTCTCTGCAAAATGAATTGGCCAGGAATGGCTATTATTGCAAAAAATTCACTATGTATCATCTTGTGCCTGTTGTTTAACAAATAATGCTGAAGTCTAATTGCCTTCCTCCGTGGCCAAGTATCTATGACTTAATGGTGGTTTTTTATTGAAGATGTGTAATTTGCCATTGCTTTTGATGTGCCATCTGATTGAATGTCTCTGCAAATCACATCTGCAATCTAGCACTATGTGTCCCAAAGGAATACTCCTTATCCCATTGTTTTCTAGTGATCTGAGTAAAAAGTACAGGGGGTGTTTTTGTTTGTGTCTTTACATAAACTATTAAGCTGCTTCTTCCCAATTTCTAGGTTGAAAATGCAGCTCCTGGCAGATGCACTGATGTTTAGTACATCAGTTGCATGGGGGAATGTATGATGCTTGTACTAGTAAGGAGGGGTTTTAAATTTCAATGGCACTTTTTCCAGAGTAAGCCTGGAATTAGCCTGGAAGCTGGTCTTACAGCTTGGTCCGAACCCCCCTGGAATCCAACTTGCAGCCCTTTTTCATAGCACCTTGTTTTTCAACATGAAAATGTTGCAGCTGTTTAACAAGCCACCTCCAGGATACAAACCTCATCACTTCTTTAAGACTTCGTGATTCAGCAAAACTCTTTTCTCTGTAAGTCTGTCTTCAATTTTTCCAGTCAAAACTGCAACCTTTTTAATGTTTTAGGAGGTTAGAAAACAATATCTAAAACTGAAAAGCTTACATAAAGCTTGTTCTTTAACAGTATGTCTTAGAAAGAGCTGACTGCAGGCAAATGTTGAAATTAAGCCTTGCTTCCCTTTTGAATCAGTACAGCTCTTGGTGCCAAAAAGAAGGTGAAGACAAAACTTCTCCCTGCAACAAACTTCTCCCTTGTAGCTATTGAGATCTGTTGTGGTTGAATGCAGTAAAGTGGTCCCAAAAAAGTCTTCAGAGATGTGAACAGAAGCTTCAGAGACAGCTTGTAGGGGGTCAGTTGCTGTGCCACCTGAGGCAGTGTGTTTCAAGCTTCCTCAGTTACTAAGATCTGGAAAAATATAAGTTTTGTGCTGGTGTGATGGGCTGAACTAGACATACAGTGATTTAATCTGAAGCTGTTCTGAACGTTCATATTGACACATTGAGCTCTCCTCTAGTTAAAGGTAGTTAGTGCTACTGGTATAGCTTATTTGTTCTCTTTAGTCGTGTTGTCTTTAGTTGTGTTTTTATGTCAGCATCAAGCTATATTAGTCATCCTGGTGTAGTTACAACAGTATGAATTTTCCATGGAGATAAATTTTTAGCAAGCTCTGCCAAGGCTTGTATTTGCATTTCTTTATTACAATAATGCTCCATTCATGGACTTTCTCAAGCAACAAAAGCCGACATCTGGTTTGATGTGAGTTATAAAGGGGAGATGAGATGGGGAGTTAAAAAAGGGGAATACAAGTAGGACAGGAGCTGTGACTTGCATTACAGTCACCCAGAGGTCAGTGGAAGCACTGAGGACAATCTCTGAGCTGCTGTGCCAGTGCTGTTGTTATCTTCTGGGGCTGGGAATGGAGCCTTTCAGGTGAGGGATGCTGAAACCCCATCAGGGGGAGTGGAGACCCCAACTTGCCTTTCACCTCTGACAGTGCTCTGCTGAGGATGCTTGCTCAGCAAGCTGTTATTCTTCAGCTAAAGCAATTTGCTATCAAACCCGAGTATGGACTGGTGTGTTAAGACAAATATCCAGCAAATTCAGCTACAAACTCTTGTTATCAGTCAGCTCTTATCTTGCTCTGTTGCAATAACTACTTGATGACCTGAACAGAGGCCTTGAATCCAGTAATCAGCTCTTCAAGTGTGCAACAAAATCCATTCCTTTTTCTAAACAATTACAATTAACAAGAGGTTGTCTTGACCTTTTATCTGTTTTGACAGACTGAAGGCCTAGACCTCCACCTCCACATGCTGATCTGCTTTTTCAGGGTCCGAACAGTGAATGTGGTTTGGCTTTTCAGACTCATGCCTTGGCTGAGACATGTTGTCTCATGCAACTTTCTGGCAAAGCAAAGGAAGGAACTATACCCCAGCCTGAAAGGCAACACAGGCTGGTTGGTTTTACCTGGGCTGCACCAAGAAGTTCAGCTGGTTGGTTTGCAAAGATAATTTTTAGCTCCTGTTTAGCCTGGACATGAAGGAATTTGGAGAGCAAATGATCTGAATGATTCACTCGAGGAGATAGCCAGATATTTATCCTGATGGTTTAGCACCAAGAAGCCAGTGATGCTGGTACCTTTTCATCCTGCTGTAAGTCTGTTAGGTGTGGAACAGGTTAAACTGCAACCAGTGACAATGTAGACTCAGGCACTGTAAAGCATTTGTCTGAGGACTGGGACTGTGCTTATCTTTACAGTGAAATATTATCCCTTCATGTTTAACAACTAGCAGCAAACCTGCTCATTGTGGAAGCAGTTTGGCATAATTAGCCGGTTAAAGAAGTCTGCCTATTGATTAACTGAACTAAATGACCCATAATTAATAGCACAACTGTGGAGCTAATCTATTTGGTGGTGTTTTCCTTCTCCTTAAAGATTTGGAACCTGCAGGTCTGTTCATTATTAGGGGATGGGTTGGTGAGGAGTCCACATCGTGCAGTAATTGAGTTAGTGTGCCCCCGCGGGGCTTTAAAGCACACACTGGTGCGTTATAAAAGGCCTGCTGGCATATTGCTTTAATCTCTTGGACTGCAGAGGTACCAGTGTGAGTCCTGCTGACTCTGGGTGGATTTGTTCCCTTTCTGAGCGCTCACAGCAACACCTGCTCCAGATCACCTCGGATTTATTGGAGCCTGGGGAGAGTTGGCTTCAGCCCTACGAATGGCCACACAGGCATGGGTTTCTGTGCCCTGAGTCGTGCTGCCATTAGAGGTCCCTGTGTGCTACCGGGAGACCCAGGCAGGGCTTGGGCTGTGTTTAACAGGAGGGACAAAGCTGGAGTTGAAGTTGTGCGGAAGCCATTTGTTTGGTTAGCTTGCAGTGTTATTTCCTTGCTAGAAGTTGCCTATTTATAGTTGTAACTTATGTCTAGCATGATGCATACTCCCTATAAAATGTATCCAGACTGGAGCTTAATTTGGATAGTTTGGAGGAGCTCATATTTAGACCTGAATATTATTGAATCTCTCATTACTGTCTCTGTGAAATGCTGCTTTCTTCTCACTTTTTCTCAGACGTCCTATTCAAGATTACACCAAAATGAGTTTGCTGCTCTGCCCTCCCTTTGGTTTGATGCTATAAAACCTGAAAGGATTGCTCTCCAGAGGTGAGACCAGCCAGCCTGCACAGTGCTAGCTGGTACCACAGCTATACCAGGCTGTTACTGATAGAATTAAGCTGTGGTTTCAAACAGTCAGAAAGAAAATAAACAGTTTTAGAACCCAGCTCTTATCTGCCCCTTTTTCCCAATCAATCTCCCAGAGAAACACAGGAATAGAAATCTGACCAGACCGGCTCTTGGAGAGTTGACTTGAGGATTAAAGGACTCCTTCAGCACTGATCTTTCCTCAGTTGGGCCCACTGAAGTAATCACAAAATATTTCCACCAACTTTACTGGGTATTAATATAGGGCCCCCAAATCCTCATCCTCTCCTGCATGGTGAAAAGCTTTTGACTGTGTGCTTTTCTAGCACAGAAAGGAGATTCTTTGTCCATGTTATTTCCCTTAATCTCCAAAACCTTTCAGCCAGCCACAAGGGAAGTTGCTGGCCACAGCAATTGCTTTGCTAGTGTTCTCAACCTGAGCCAGTGAAGGAGCCTTTCAAGAGATCTTTGTCCTTGCTCTGGTCCCACAATAGTGAGTCAGATATCTGCTGACATGTAGAGGGGGCTGAAACCTCCCTCGCCATATAGCATCCCCTGGAGACCAGCTGGGCAGCAGACTCAGTGCTTTGTGGTGATTTTACACATCTGGACCCCATGGGAGGACTGGGAGCAGTGCAAGGGACAGAGGTGTCTGGTGAACACTGCAGGAGATGGAGGTACACACGCCCTGGGGCTGGGAACTTCATGTTCTTCGCTTCATCTCCATCTTGTTTCAGGTCTTTAGGTTTCTGTGTCAAAATAGCTTCCGTTTTGGGGAAGCATTTTATAAACAGAGACCCTACTCCAATGGACTGAACTGTGTTTTTTGGAAGCTGGACTTGGAACTGTGAACCTGATTGAGGATAAAACCCTATAGCTGCCTTTTAAAATTGATTTTTATCTCACTCTGTCCTTTCATCCTGCCTTTCATCAACATTGCCATGAGGGAATAGTTAGTAACCTCCTATTAATAGTTTGACACCTTCATGCAATATCTGAACAGCAGATATGACTCTGGCTGTGCATCTGACTATGATCCAGGAGCTGGATTTGGTCATGACAGTGGAAAGCAGGGAGACAGCAGAAAGCCATGGTGCCATTCACATCACCTAACTCCCTGTCCCATCCCCAGGTGGAAATCCACCCAGCAGCTCCCACATTTGTCTGCCTGCAAGCCCTCTGAAAGGCAATGAATTAGCTCCCTGAAAAGATGCAAGAGAGAGTTTAGAGTTGCATGAGATCTCACTGGGCTTCCCTTATATGTGTATGTCCGAGGGATCACTGGAATGCCTCTTGTCAGCTGGTAAGGCAGCCCTCAGTTGTAATGAAGTTGGGAAGAGATGAGATGTCTCCCCCCTCCTTCTTTGTAGGAGTGGTGCTTCTTGCTGTATTTGGTGCTGTTCAAGAGTTTGGATTTACTCAGTACAGTGTAAGTGCTTTTGATTTGGTGGCCAGGCAGTGAGAGACCAGTTGCTTTCAGTAGCTTGGCAAATCTTGAACTTAAAAGTTTCTATTCTTTATATATATA
>NW_009922487.1:0-41748 GCF_000696875.1 Nestor notabilis
TATATAATATATAACTATATCTAACATAAAATTTATAATATATTGGGTTTCTGTGAAGCTAGTTGCATTCTAGAGACAGCTGCCTTTAGAGCAGTTGTGCATTGAATATCTCTCACGCATGATTTATGAAGTGTTTAGAGGCTTGGAAATCCTTTGACCATCAAGAAAAGACCCCTTACACCAGGAGTGCGCAAAAGGAATGCAATAGGAGAACAAATTGAGGTCATTATTTTTCATCTTCAGTTACATCTGGTATGAAAAGTAAGTCTATCAAGTAAGTGTGAAATATATGGCATTACTGTTCCACTAGAAAGAACTTGTCTGTAAAGAGTATTATATGCAGTCAACTCATAGAGGAGATAGGAAAGAACTTGGGCATGTCAGGAACTGGGCTATAACTCCCACCTTTAAACTTTGAAAGGACATGTGGGAACTGGCATCACCAAGAACAGTGTTCCTGGGAGGCTCATTCTTGGCAAGCATAAACCCGCATCCTTCTGGAAAGCAGTTGGTAGCATAATAGTTTGGTCATGATTATATAGTTTATTGTTCAACCATTAATGTCTATAGGGTTTTTTATTCATCTTTATTGACTCTGGGGTAAGGGAATATTAGAAAGGATGCAATCTGCTGCTCTCAGAAGATACGAGAGCAAACTCATCTGAAAGCGTGCATCCTCCTTTGAATTCTCACCCCAGTACTGAACTCTTTTTTTGTCATTATTACTATTATTATTATTATTGTTGTTGTTGTATCACTGTGTGCTTGCTAAGGACTGAGTAGCTGTTGTTGTGTATTCATGAAAGCCTACAACGTGATTTATTTAACATGTTTACCAGAATACTTTGGGGAAAAAGACAAATCTATTACTCATATTAATTACTCACTGTGGAAAAGCAACAGTTGTTCCCTAGTGTGAACCAGTTACCATAATTATATTGCTGGGCAGTTGGGATTGCATCAGTCTGCATTTTGGAGCATATTTTTGAGGTAATGTTTATTAATGGGAAACACTGATTTTGATACATCCCTGTAGTTATGCTTTGCTTTGTCTTTAAATAGATCTTGTACTTTGCACCTTGCAGGTGGATTTAATTGGGCTTTCAGGTTTTTGGAGATTTTTTTGTAGCTGGGGAGAAGAATTCAAATAGATCTGATTTTGAAATGAAATCGCGTTCTCTACTACAATGAAGACATCGGTTTTGCATTGGTCACACTCAGAATTTTAAGTCCAGCTAAAGTGGTAATGGTATCTTCAGTTGGTCTGGTTCACAGAGGGTGACTTAATCCAAAGTAGAATGTATAGCTGCACTGAACTTGTGGGATAAATAAAGCAGCGAGGAGTGCTTTTTATTGTCTTCTTTTCAGCTGACTCCTAATCGAGTTACTGAAAGTTCAGTTGTTATAATGGTGTCAAACAGTGCATGCAATGAGATAGCTTGGCGTTGGAAGAATCGCATGGATGGTAGCTTTCTTTTAAGCATGCATCTTTTGTTAGTATAGCTTTGTTCACCTTTTTAGATAAAAATCATTTTTAATTAAAGGTAACTTGTTCTCTGCAGATTTTAGAATTCATTTCATACTAGCCCTTTGTATGGTTTTATTGCATTCTAGTGTTAAGTCGTTCATAGACTAAGTACATGAATGATTATAAGATCTTAAAGGAACAAAGTGGCAGGTAAGCTCTTAGCCAGTTGATTTATCTGTAACAGAAGAGGCTGTTCTACCCATTATAGTTTTTAGCTGCAGTGGTGGTTTTCTCATGGCAAAAAGGAGCTGAAATTCAAAGGTACCATGTGCTGAGGGCTTTAAGTCACTTCAGCAGACAAATGCAGGAGAGAAGGCAAACCTGCCTCTCACTTGCAATGCTTTAAATCAAAAAGCAGCATGCTCCAATTTTTCACTAATAGGTTTACAGATTTCTCTAAAATGAGCATTTGAGATCGTGTCTGGTATCTGGAAGACTGAATAAAACCACACAAAACCACTGGAAAGTGATAATGCAAAGTTATAGTATTGAGGGGACAGAATCTGCAGGTAATTTTCCCCCTCCAAGCATCTTGTTTACTTAAGATAATCTCATACAAGTCTGCATCCCCCAAGAGCTGATTGGAGTAGGAGGGATGAAACAGAGGAGAAGCACTACTCTGTGGGATGATACTGTCTTCTTCAGGTGGCCAGTTGCCTAAAAAGGAGACACCTATGGGAACCATCTAGTGCTGATGATCACTAGTATCAATATCCACATTTTGTCTGCACTGGCTCATGAGCACAGTCAGTACTAGCATAGCAACAGCATATCCAAGGAGATGGCATATCTATGAAAGCAGTGATCTGTATGGCCCACAGGGAGCTTTTCTACATCTCTATCTACAAATAGCAAAGAACATAACTGATGGGGAAAAAATGATTTGTGTACGATGAGGATTTTCCCTTCTTGAACCATTTTAGACAAGGAACAAGAATGTAATGCTCCTTCACATCCTTGCATTCATTCTTGGAAAGTCTTTGTTCAAGATCCCTTCCCCTTAGGGGAGTTGATCTGTGGAGCTAATGACGAGGAGACGGTGTTACTGAGAGCTGTCTTTGAATACCTGCGGTTTATTCTAGACCTGCCCATACATCTTAATTCCCAGAAGGTGACACAATGGGTTGTGTCATTCCTTTTTCCTTTCCCATGGTTGGGAAAATCCACTGGAATCAAGTCACAAAGAAAAGTCTTCCAGGCTCCTTGCACTGACTTTACCTCTTTCCTCTTTTTTTCTCTTGTAAGTTGAACTTTAAGTTTTATCTAAATGCTGCTCAATCACAACTCCTAGATATCATGACTGTCAATAACAACAATAATAATACTGCTATTCACATGGAACTACAAATGTGCACAACAGTTCACATAAATAAAACTGGGGATTTTGTAAATGTCAGTGAGCTCAAGAGTGTTGTCCTCCAAGACATTTTTTCTAAGCAAGAACTAATTTAGCCCACATCTATAGATACAGATGCATGATCCTTCGCACCAGAATGCTGATTTCAAAGTTTTTATATACTATTGGGCTTATAGGTGTTGGCATTGACCTTTTAAAAGAGTTTATGTTATAAGAGAAAGTGTATATATGGAAGAAAATACATTATCTTGCAAAGCTGGAATCTTAAAACTGCGCTGTGTTAAAAGACTCCTTTTTTATTATTTATTCTCCATAAGAGCAGAATTGGGAGGGTTACAGAGGGATGGATCTTCTAAGTAGGGCTGCAAGTTTCAGAAGGATACCTGAAAACCTGTCTGCTCATAGCTTCTTTGCAAAAGAAGAGCTTGAGAGGCTTTGCAGCAGTTACACGTGGGCCCATTTCCGATTCCAGATTATTAGAAACTTCATTTTAGCACAGTTCCTCTGTGAGTAGTTGAATTGCTTTCAAACTCAGTACTGAAAATAAAAGTCAACAGGATATGCCAAGGGAGAAAGGATGATACCAAGTCATTGCCCATCTGCCACTTATCTGTTAGGTTAACTATTGCTGCTACTGCTACCATCCTTCCTGCCTCTCACCTCTAACTTTGGGGTCCTTTGCATTCCCTTAACTCTTCCCCGTTTTGTCCTGCATGGAAACCTTATTCTTCTGTTACCAACTCCAATCAGACACCTGTTTGTGTGACAAGACCACTGGAGTTCAGGGACAGATGTTGTGTGTTCTCCAAGCAGAGATGTCAGGAATTACACAGCTGGGTTCCCAGGTACCCTGTGTCATTAATTCTGCCTGGCCCTTAGGTTTTGGGTACAACACGAAAAATAACCACTCCTTGCCCATTGCCTGTGGTTGGCTGGGCACAGAGGGTTGAAGTGCACAGCACTGCACACTGACTGACCTGGGGACTATGGCTGTCGTCTGGTTATGTATCCTGTTACATGTGTTCCTACTGGGACCAAGCTGCCTGGAAGTGCTGGCTGCGGTTCCCTTCTCTAGCCTGTGATGGCAGGGAGCAGCAGGGGACACCAATTTTGGGGGCAGTCAGCCCTTCCCGTTTTCTCTCCTTGGACACTCAGTCAGCACTTCACTTTTCTCTCACGGTGCCTGTGGTACCATGCAACTTTCCTCTTTTTCTACCTCTTTGGTCTTTCTAGGCTTCAGGTTGTAGTTTCCTTCCTTGTATGGAAAGGTTTGTGGACTGCTTTGTGACCACAGGTTTATGAACTGGAAAAGATACCTGAGTCCACCAGTTCCCAGGTCAGTGAGCCGTGCTTGTAAGGGAATTGATAGTTCTTGCCAGAAGTTAAAGCTAGTTGTTGGTAATTCCTGAATTAGCAGGTTTTGCACTCAATAGCAAGAAAAGGGATTGTGTAGTTTAGCACTCACTGAGATCTTGAGATTCAAATCCTCAGTTCTCTCACACTCCCAGCTACAGCCATTTTCCTTCTCTTTCTGCAGTTTCCTTTCTGCAGTACTGGACTACAACAACTCCATATGTATAGCAATTTTAGGAGGACATATTACATAAGTATATGAGACAGTCAGATATTTCAGGCACGAGCATTTTTTCTGCAGCTCCATCTGTATATTCATAAGATGGTTGTCTCAGACTTCAGTGACTTGTGTTTCAAATCCCTTTCTGGCTGGAAATAGCACTTCCTGATGCTTCTACAGTCCTGTTCTTTTGTGAAATTTGCACTAAGGACTTCACAGCACAGCAGGCGCAGCGTTCAGGTTAATGCTCTGAACATTTGGAGCCAAAACTCACTGGGAAAATAAAGCCTTTTTCAGAGATGAAAAGGAGTCGGGTGATCAGTACTGGGGCGGGGGGAAAGAGGAAGAGGGGGAGAAGGAATGTCCCAGATCAGTGTATTCTCCGTCTGGTATGTTCCTAGATTCCTAAAGAGATAACATGGTGTCAAGAAAAAGGATATTGTAATTAGGCTGGGACATAGCTACAGTACAGCAGGATCCTGACATTGTCATAGCCCTGTGCTATCGCTGACCTTGGGGTAGTGGAAGACTGTGCCAAACTTAAAATAAGTAGAGTTCCAGTGCTGCTGCTCAGTTAAGGAAGATCAAAGGGAAATAACATCTAATCAGCAGTAGTCATGGTGTTAAGCACTGGCAATACTAATTGTTTTGACAGTCCTCTGAAGATTTTTTTTGTTAGCACTCAGTAATAACTGATCTGCTGGTGTATTGACCTATAGCACTGCAACAGCTCAATTAAATGTCTTATTGTCTAAATCTAATCAGAGAAAAGCTGAGATTGAAAATCGATTCATTTCCTGCTAGTTAATGACTAGTTCCCCACAAATGTGAATATAGAGATTAACTTCTCATGTTGAAAGTTTTTTTAGAGGTAGACCCTGCCAGATGGATGCTTGAGAAGCAGCAGCCTGGCTTCTCTTTTCCCATCCATCTTCCTCCAACCTCTTGGCATATGATGTTTTTTTTTACTGTGGATCTTGCTTTATCATAGCTGATGGTGTGTGCTTATTCTCTGGTCTCTTAACCTGTGCCTCACACAATAGCAGGGAACTGGTATTTGTAATTCAAAGTCACCTCCTAAATTCTCAAGCATTTCTTCTCCATATCCCTGAAATGAGCATTTCTGCAGCGGCTAAAAGCATCTGCAAGATCAGGTGACTTAGTCCTCTATAATGTAAGAGCTAGTCACAGTCCTTGGAGGTCTGGGTAAGAAACAGATTCTTCTCTGATCCCACTTCAGCCTGTGCAAGTTGTGAGTTTTCCCTGTGAAGAGGGAAAATTACATTTCTTGGGTCTTCTAAGTGTTTCTTCTTTACGTGAAGAACTAACAGCTGCTTATAAGCCTCCCCATGTGTCTGTGCATACATACATGTTCACAGCGTGAAAGGTACTAAGCAGAGACATAAGCAGTAAACATCCATGAGGCTTGGCAGTTCTCCTCAGTCCTTGCTGCTTGTATGACTCCCACTGCAGCAGTATTTGAAATAGTCACAATTCTCTGTTGTATTTACCCTTGCATCACACTTCTGAGCTGGGGACATCTCACAGATTTACACATGGAAAACTGAGGCCTGGATCTAAATAGCCATTGAGACGCTGGTCTTTGGTGGTGCTTGAGATTATCCTTTCTAGAGGCTCAGCCCTATGGCTCAGCTGCTGCTGAAACCTACAGACCCATGGCTGTGGATGGTGCCTGCTGCCATGGGACCCTCCAGCAAGCTGGAGGCAGTTTTCCTATGTGGGCTATTTCTACCTTGCACTGCAGGTGTCCTTAAGATTGCACCTATACCAGACTTGGCATCTGTGAGGACAAAAGACTCGAGGGCTTTTACTGTGAAGATTAGCTCTGGGACAGTCTGTAAATTTGTTTGGGTTTTTTTCTCATGTTCCTGTAACATCCCTGTTCTGCAACTGGTGCTTTATCCCTGGTGTCCTTTTTTTATTCACCTTGCTGCAGAAAGTATCATGCTGGTTTCTGCTTTGCAGCAATGAATTTTGCCAGTGTTGAAAGTTCAGGTCTGTATCCTGTCAGCCCCGAAGCCCAGATTTGTGTATATCAATCCATTGTAATCCTATGGAGTAACCTCTTCCCTGACACTCAGCAAAACATAATCCGACTCTTTTTTTTTGGCTGACTTGAGAGAATTTGATTCTTCTGGAGGCATCTGGCTGGTAAGAGCCGTGCACACCTGCAGTACTGGCTTGTGCCATTGCATGCTCTGGTTCTGCGTTTTGCCAGAGGGTCAGCCCAGTGGACCTTTTGTCAGTATAAAGCACAATAAAAGGGCTATAGTTGAGCCAGAAAATGGCCCTTCTCCCAGATACTGAGCAGGGACTGACATGTTTGGGGTGTGAGTGCTTTGGTATGTGTATGATGAGCTGGAAAGAGATAATAACCCCTCAAAGGCTGAGTGGGAGAAGAGGGAAGACTGATAATGTTTTGCTCCCAGTAGATGCATCTGTAGGAGGAACACAAAATGAATCTGCCTTCTGGAGCAGTGTAGTTACATTAACATGCAACAGAAAAAAATACATCTATGCAGTTGCTTCACTGCATATTCCATCAGCATCAGTCCTGCACATTGACAGGTTAAATATCATCGTCTCCTTTGATAATCTTGCTGTTACATTGGATTAATACGCTGAGCTTGGACTTCAAAAGGTATGCACTCTGACACAGTAGTACCATTTTTATCCATTTATTTGTATAATACCAGCCGTGAACAGAGTTTGTTAGGGCTGTGCTTGCTCTTTCCAGCTTCATCTGCAAAGTAAAAATAACTTATGAAAAGGCATTTTTAAGCTAACCAGCCTGGTAATACACACAAGATGTGGTTGGGCAAGGCTCTCAGCTTTGAAACATACTCCACAAAACCCTGCTGCTATTCCAGGCAGTTTTACATGCGTCATTAACCAACAAGAACCAACCAACCTGCCCATTTTCCTCTGGCTGTACGTGTGGTGAAGCAGAGATTGGGGATCCCCACCAGTCTCATTAGTGCAGCACTTGCTTTAGCTTATGTGGAGATCTGTGGCACCAGTGTTGTAGCTGGGGGTGAGTTATTGCAAGAGCTTTTAGACCTATCCTGGGATTTCTCTGTGTAATGGAGGGATAATGCAGAGGGGGGAGAAGCAGAGGATAAGGAGAAGGCTGAGAAGAGAGACGCCACTGGAAGCATAGTTTTGAATGTGATATCTGGATCTGTTACAGCATCCCACCTCTAGTGCAGTGCAGAAACATCATCCGATTCCATACCCTGGAATTTCAGTAAAGAAATGATTGTAACCCTCACTTAATTTCCAGTGCATATGGACAAGACAGCCTAGATCTTTCAAAGGCGTATGATGCGTCTTTCTGTGCTGATGTGCTGCTACTCTGTGGCTGAGAGCTGGGAACAAGACAGAACATCTGTATCTCTGGGATACAAATCCCTTAACTTTCAATTAAATTGTTAATGGAAGCATGCAGAGCTGCTGAAATTACTTCTGCTTCTGTGGAGCCAAATTCTTGGGTGCTCATTCATTGCCTGTAATGTCTCTTCAGTAAACTTCCGCCTCAGAAAGCTCTTGAGGCTGAAATCCTCAGCGGTTATCTAAATGCATCTAAATGCTTTTAATTTAAAGGGTAGCTGGGGATAGGAACCACAGAAGGACTTCAGCAGAGCAAGGTGTGCTTAATTGCCTCTGGGAACAGGTTCTCCAAAGTCTGGAGAGAAGATTTGTGTGAGAAAGGCCTTGGAAATCCACAGCCAAAACATCTGCACACCTTTGAATGATGGAAGACCTGACTATGGAGGCGATTGTGCAGAGCCCTTCATTGCCTGTGTCCCTGTGTGGATTTTGCCTTGGTTGCCTAGAGGAACTTGGGGGTCTGGACTTGAGTAAGAACGTTTGGATGTGTTTCAGTTCCTTAAAGATCTCATACAATGCATAGTAACTCAGGGAAAACCTTTGACAGAACTAGACAGTGGCAAGGAAAGGCTTTCAGATTTAGCATGATCATAGGCTCCATTCAAAACCCCCTGTAGTAATTGGATAGTTTGCATTGGCCCATCCTGCTAATAATGTACATTCTGCTCAGTATCATAGCAATTAAGATGCAGATGAAGTGAGAGTTGTGAGAATTACCTGAGCTCAAGTAGATTTTTAAATAGGATACAGAGGTGCTGTACCACCTCCTGCTCACCCGCATCCCGTTCTGCGCTCCAGCTCCCGCCTCAGTGCTGCAATCTCAAACCTTAGATCAGTGCCTGAGCTGTCACCTGGGCATGCACAGGCAGCGTGTACAGCTCTTTGTACACTGACTATGGTTTTCTGCATTTTATAGCAGAATTCCCCTTCTGATAGAAATGCATCTCAAAACATGATAACAAAAACATGTAAACAAAAGCACCACTTGGGACAGTCTTTAGCTTCGTTCCACCCCACCCTTCCAGGGAGGGTGAGATCCTTCTTTTTTTGACCTGCCCCATCACTGGGGAATTTGGAGAAATACAGTGCTTTTGGTTTTTACCCATATGCTGAACTTGAGCCATATGCTTTGGTATATGCTTTATGCTTTTTCAGTGACTCGCTCCGAAAGGTGATCTGAGTAGAGCTGCTCACAGAGTTGTCTGTGAACATCATCACTTCAAAGATGCTAAAGCATGTGCAGCCAAGCAGATAAATATTCCTACATATTTGATCAGTTTCCCCAAGGCTTAAGTTATGTACAATTTGTAGGTGCTGTTCACTAGATATTTATATTCCAGGACCCTTGAAAAGCCCCCATATACCAGAAGGGTGTCCAAAAACACTCTAGGAGCTAAGAATCTAAATGACAATCTTCTTCTCCACAGTACAGAAGCAGAATAAGGGATATTCTTTTTCTCTTCCTTTTTCCTTTCCCAGTTGATGGTTGTCCCTAGAGATAACACTTTCTTCAGATGCCAGCATGTTCATCTAACTGGTCAGGAAAGGCACAGTCCAGCAAGAGGTGAGACTAGAGAAGCAGAAACAAAGGAATGATCAGTGTTTGGTCACCCTTGGAACTGACTGGCAGGTATAGTTTGTCTTGATTTTTGGATGAAAAGGCAAAAGCAGGAGACAATGCTGGTGTGTAGAGTGCAGTTTTCAGTGATACCATTGCAGCAGAAGGGAACTAATTGCTCTCATATGTAGGTTGATCACCTGGACAAGGGTTTGGAAGGGAAGGCTGAAAGCACAGTGGCTGTAGCCTCTGAAAATCCTTATTGCGTTTCTTTACTTAATTCTGAGGCATTCACTGAGCTCATGCCAGAGTGCCATCCCCCCTCCTTATATTCCCCCTGCCAAATATGAGTGTTTGTCTTCCAGAGATCCCTGTCTCCCACTGCCACTTGGCTCAGACTTGTCTTAAAGTAGTTAAAGTCTGTGCTTTTACACTTTGCTAAGGCCTCCCACAGAGGCTTTGACAAGAGGTTGAGGTTTGCACCAGAAGAGCAATTCATCAAGGTCTGGTGGCTGCATCAGAGGCCTGAACTGTATCAGAGAATCCGTATGTCTTTGTGTGTGTTTACGAGTCCAGTCACGCTTACCACACAAAAAAAATGTAAAGGTGAAAAATCAGAAAGAACAGAAAGAGCTGGAGCGGTACCTTGAGGTATTTAGGGCTCCATCACTTTGGGTTATCAGAACAGAAACAGGGGCTGGGTTGAGCACAGGCTGATAAGTTACATTTTCAGGTGCAGGAAATATCAAGTGCTTCTTTCAGCTGTCGGAGAAGGGTCATGGAAGCTGCGGGTGGACTCTGACCCACACAAAGTCAACTGAGAAAATCACAACTTTAACAGCGATGCTAACCTGGACACACCACCACTGGAATGGGTACACTCTACATGCCTCCACGCCATGTTCAAATATCTTCCTGAAAAGATACTTGGGAATCAAGATGGACATTGAAGACCTTTTCTGGCATAATACTGCTATTTGCATCCCTTAAGGGTTAATTTACAACACGACAATATTCTGAATGGATGGAGGTGGGCAAAATTTAACCCTCCTCTCTCTTTTGCGGGTGGGAGGAAGATCTTACAATGACTGTAATGCCACAGAAAAGCCAGAGAAGTGATTGCATCATACCTCCTCAGCAATGCAAAGGTTATCCAGAATGGTGGCTGAAAAATTGGTATCAGAGAAAACAGTAAGTTTAAAGAAAACTTCCAGGTTAGGGCCCCTTTGGCAACGCAGCAGTGACTCCTGACATGACGCACATGGCCACATAGTGCAAGCAGCTGGCCACGCATGAAGTTTTGCATTTTCAGGGCAAGACACGGTATCCAAATGGTCACTTGGACTCCTCAAAGGAAAAGCAGCAAAGGCTTGCCATGCTCTGCATCTGTGTTTACTCAGACAGTTAGTAGTGCCCATTTCTGTATATGCTGTGAGATTCCCAAGATCCCCCATGAAATTTGAGTGTGTTGTTGAAGAGCTTTCACAGCAGACCACAGCAACCACCAGGCTGCAGTGAAAGCTCTGGATGGGGAAATGGAAAACTGTAAATTGCAGACCCACTTCCTCAGCTGCTGTTGAACTTTCCTCCAAACTTACATTATTAAATGCAATGCTTACTAAGAATTGGAATCTCAAAAAGCACAAAATGAGATGGCTCCCAGAGTGGGAGTGATGCAGGTTTGTATTCTAGAGCATGAAAACCTCCACAAAATTGTGCTGGGAATATAGAAACAAACATTACTTACGTACAGTCCCTGCAGTGCAGTGGGACTTCAGCGCCAGTTTGAAACTTCTGTTCTTAAGAGGTATGTTTTCTTGAGTCTGGGCCACAGAAAGAACAACTACTGTCTCACATGTCTTAAATTGTACGTTTCCTGAGGGGAGAAATATCACCTGAAAACCTACATGTTATGGTCATGTAAAATACTTTGTTAAGCTACAGTCAGTCACTGATAATCAATATTAAACATGAAAAGCATTGCTATGTTTGTTTAACTGAATCTCAGTTCTCCTCTTATGTACTTGTATTAATGTCGGTTGGCAGAACATACGTTCCTGGATGTTGGATTCTTCTTTTTAAATAAATGAAGTTCTATAGCAACAAGCCAACACATCTGCTTGGTTACAGCATGTCAAGGGCAGAAAAAATACTGCTAAAATGCACCTTGGTCGCTGTATTTCATAGTCAGAGAATATTGCATACAATCTCCCGTTTGCACCCAATGAACTAATGTTCATCTTGTTAATTTAAATTAGCGTTAAATATATTTGTAATATTGTTTGTTGTAAGCTGAGAGATTTCTGTAGAGAAAACTTTTGAGCAACCATTCCACTGTAACTGTTACAGAAGCTTATATTGTGTAGCTTCCATTTCACACAAAGCAACTCTCCATGAACGCCTCACTTCAGTGTTTTGCACGCAGGTACAGAACTTGTTCCCCTGTGTTGCCCACAGTTCTAGTCATTGTTTTATTTTGCAGTTCTTTCCATATGGAGACGCTTCCAAGTTTGCCCAGCACGCCTTCCGAACCTTTGATAAGAACGGAGATGGGACCATCGACTTCAGAGAGTTCATTTGTGCACTGTCCATCACCTCACGGGGCAGTTTTGAGCAAAAGCTAAACTGGGCCTTCAACATGTACGACTTGGATGGTGATGGTAAAATTACAAGAGTGGAAATGCTGGAAATTATAGAGGTGAGATCCATGTGACACTTCAAAATAACATGACTGAACATTAATAGAAATTGATGATTGTTCCCATACCCTTCAGATTTTAAGCACACAAATAGCTGTACCTATCTTTAAAAGCATACATTAGATACATTCGTTCTACACTGACTCATGCCTCAGTGGTGCAAGCAGACTGAGATTTTAATAGATGTAATCTTTGAGCATTGCAGAGAGCACATATAAGCTTTTAAATACTCAGAGGTAATTCTTTTTTTCTCTGATGAACAGATTAACCATACAAACAGCACAGCAAAGGATTTACAAAGCCCATCTCAAAATCACTTACCATCCATGAAATTACTGGTTTGTAGCTCAAGTAGCTGAAACCTTACTGGAGATTAACTGTAGATGATTACGAAAATTTACAGGGAAAACAACACTCTATTTTAAGCGAGGTCTCACAGATGGGCGTTAAGATGCCCACAGCATGTAATAGGAAGGATGAAGTTTACCGCCCTTGTCATCTGCCCGCTACTCACCACAGTAGTTAATACCAGATTTTGCTCATGTGAACACATAGAAAGCTCTTAAAGGGCGCTAATTTCTAACACTGATTATTCAGAATTCCTGTGAAACATTTCAATGTAGTGACTACAAGCCAAATAAACAGTTGATCCAGAGAACAGGTTACAACAATTCTGCACTGTGAAACAGAAAGCCACAGAAATTCGTTCCAAGATGCAAAAGGTAACCACCGAAATAATTCTACATGTAAAGAAAGTAAAACACCTTCTTCCTTGTTTTAAATATATGGATGCTGGATTCTAATAAAAAAAGAAAAAAAAAATCCTTTAATTCTTTAGGGAAACTGACAGTCCTGTTATTGGTGGAGTCTCTTTCCAGAATTTGATCACATCAAGAAATCAGGTTAATTTGTATGTTGAATTTTCCATTTGGTTTCTTTCCAAAGGCCATCTACAAAATGGTGGGCACTGTGATCATGATGAAAATGAATGAGGATGGTCTGACGCCTGAGCAACGGGTAGACAAGATCTTCAGTAAGATGGATAAGAACAAAGATGACCAGATCACACTGGATGAATTCAAAGAAGCTGCAAAGAGTGATCCTTCCATTGTATTACTCCTGCAGTGTGACATTCAAAAATGAGCTTGTGTACAATGCGTCATAGACTGCACAGAAGTTTAATGTTCCATTCAGTTTGCAGCTATTTCCACACACAAAAATTTGCTTGGACTACCTATAAATGGACTTGCTTCTTGTGTTTGAAACACTTGTGTGCATGAGAATGTCATTTGCTAAAGAATTTTAAAAGTATATATTATAAAAATAAACTGCCACAACGTGATGTGTGCAATGTCATTTCATAACAGCCCTATTCCTCTGAAGCCTGTGCAGCAGTCCTGTGCTGCGGTGAATTATATTATTTATTGTCATGTTTTACTGATGCTAGCTCTGTGTCTCCTAGACTGAGTAATGTTAGTGACACTGAATTCCCACGGTAATGTTAACTGTTTATTATAAATCATGTCACCATTCTGCTGTAAAGTAGTACTGGACAGACAGAGGGGAAGAGTTCCTCAGCTCTTAAGTCTGATCCACACATGTGCTTGTATTGTCAGTGGATATAAATGTACTTCATTTGCATGCCTTTTAGGTTTGCCTTAATTCTTACCTCATTTGCATCCCTTCAATCTGGAAAGAGCTATGTCAGAGGAATGCAATATAAAAAAAAAAAAAAAAGAAAAAAAAAAATCCTGCTAAAATGATCCCTTTAATTAAAATATATATATAAATATATATATAATGTTTAAAATATTGTTTTATTGCAAGTTTAAAGGTTTTATTGGAAGTGTATTGATCTTTGCCTGAATTTTCAAAAGCTTCCACAGAGGTTGCAATATATATGTCCCAAAATAAATTTATAACATTTGACCTTTTCCCCTAATTCTTATTTCACGCCTTTAGCCTGGCAAGAGACAAAAAAAATTCAATCTTTAATTCTCTGTCACTGTACTACTGGGAAGTACATATTTCAATCTGAAAGCATGAAGAAAGCCTTTTTGCACTCACTCACCTGGAAAGTCATAGTTTAAGAAACCAACAGTTGCACTTCTTGTGTTTACCATCCGAGCAGCTGTTTATCCTTTTAAGATGCTACTGCTAAGATTTAACAGTCCACCTACCAGGCCTGTGCTTACGCAGCTTTTTGAGCCAGCTGGAAGTCAAATACAGTTTATTTGCTTGGACCTAAACTTGGTCTGCTAATGTTTTTCCCCTTAAGTAAGTGTATTTCCTCTTACCATGTGACACTAACCTACCCTTGGTTTCATATAAACAGACATGTTAAAAATCACTACTGGTAAATTCACCATAAAGTATGATGATGTGAAGTGATAGAGGAACCACTTTCCTTCTCAATTCCATGTACATCAATCAAGTTTATACTGTCGCAAGTCCAGGTTCTGCACAACCCGGGGAAAGCACCAAGAACTAGCAAGCTGCAGATAAACATCTTTTCTACACCACACTTCCTAGCTGCTTACAGGATTACAACAAAGCAATAGAGAGTGAACATCTTACAATTGCATGTTTGGTATTTCTCCTTTACCTTATGAACAAACAAGATGGTACTCTTAATAGCTAAACAATAAATATGACACAAACCAAATCATTCTCTGTATTTTCAAACTTTTAAAGTGAAGCTCATCTTAAAATTGAGGGGAAAAACCCTAACAAAAAACATTTTAGACATTTTGCTAATACACATGGGGGGCAGGGGGCACGGGACACACACAGAATCACTTGTTGCCGTAACCACAGTCATCCATATTTAAGTTTCTTCATATTCCAAACAAACAACAAAAGACAGAAATTTCAACTACATTTTTTAGTACCAGAATTTCACTTAGACTACACAGGTAATAGCCTTAGCAAATGGGAGAGTGGTACTGTAACTTAAAAAAACCCCACAGTCTGAAAACATTACGTACTTCTGAGAATGATATGCCCATTGTTTCCACTTAAAAGTAAATTAGTAGTTGTAGAGAAGATGTTGAATATTCCTGGGAATTTATGCCTCTCCACTTTACATATTCTTATTAGAGCAGCAGTAACTCATTCTGTATTTCCCTGTACCTTGAATTAATGTAACTGGACAAGCTCCATTTACTTTAATGCAGCACTAAGCAAAGCATTAATCCAAAATGGCCAACAACTCAAACATCAGCACTGCGATCCTCCCTCTAGGTAGCTGGTATAGTAAAATCTGTATTTAAGGTACCAAGAATAAGATAGTTCTGAGACCATATCAGGATCACTGCAAAAATAAGTTCATCCAAGCAAGCGCTTCAGTAATCATTTATTCAGAACTAATCCTCTGCCATGAAAACAGTTGCTTATAATTACAGAGTCAGGCACATATTTTCATCAAGTACAGTGGTAGATTAAATACAATTTATTGCATTGAACCAAAGACCAGAAATTGTTGCCAACTGCTTCAATATTTCAAGTAAGTCTGTAGAAAACATGGGAGAAAGCTGAAGTGTGAGCTCAGAAATAATGCAGTAATTAATTTTCCTTAACCTCTTCTCCACATAACTCATTATAAACATCCTAATGAAGATAAATACTTTTCTCTCCCCTGCACTCTTGCTTTATTTTTTGGATGCTGAAAAATATCAGGAAGAAATAATGCTATACCATTCTATCATTTCATTTTGTAAAAGGGTCTGAAACATGTTCCAGTTTCATCATAAAATTGAGCCAAACTAAACACGTGGCTCATGATCATGTAATGTGATCGAGGACTCCCAGTACAAACAATCCGGGCTTGTGTTCCAGACAAGTTTTGCCAAATACGCACGTTGTATGCTGACGTGTCCCTACATCAGCGCACCTCCCCCCCACCAAGTGTTTTCACATAATCCTAAAGTTGTAAGTATCTTTAATAAATATTCCATCAAATCACATGATTATGGAATTTTTGAGTTTGGTAGGGACCTCCAAAGGTCTTCCATCCAGCTCCCTGCCTGAAGGAGATGCAGCAGTCAATTTAGATCCCAAAAGCCTCCAACGATGGATTCTACAGTATACCAGGATGACATGTCTTCACCAGGAACAATCCCTACCCCTGGTTTATCCAGCCAGAACCTCCCTCCCCACTTGAATTTATGACTGCTGCCTGTGCTTCTTCTGCCACACACCTCCACAAAAAGCCTGACCTTGTTTTTTCAGTAACCTCCTCAAGGCTGTGATGAGACTCTCGACCTTCAGCTTTCAGAAGTAAACATCTGAAGCTTTTGAAAGGTCACTAGAATTAATTCCTACAGTTTGAACATACTGGAACTGCAGTTAGCTTTCTCAGCTAGGCTGGTTTTGGCTGGGGTATTTCCTCCCATTCTTATCTAGCTCACATCCAGACATACAGCTTTAATACATGCTTGTGAAAAAACTAAAAAGCGTTAAAGACCACAGAATACCGTGCAGCAGCTGAAAACAAAATCGGCTACAAAGTCAAGTTAAAAATTACACTGCAGTGAGGTTTTATTGAGGAACTGCTGTTTAGGAAATAACTGTAGAAAGTGCAGAACTGTTTTCTCAATAGTCTCAGTGGTTTTTGTATCCCCATAATGTCAAAAATCAAAAGGTATTTCTGATGGCTAAACTCTAAAAAGTGATTGGTTTTGAAGAGCTCCCAACAAATTCAAGTTCCTGGAGAAAGGAGAAGAAAAAAAAGGTTAATTTGGGGCAATTTGAAAAATCTGGTGGTTCTTTCTCCCTCTAATCCCCCCAAAATGCTTGTATTACTTAAATAAAGCAAGTTTAATTTAACTGCTCTATTACAGTCCCAACTATATGAGGTGGGGACACCCAACAAAACACAGGCCTACGACGCCATAGAAAAGTTACTCTATTATTTCCCCAAATTCTTATTCCACTTAATTACTCTTTCATGGAAGGACTTCCGTCCCTTGGGTTTGTTATAATCAGTATCTACAGTCTTAGTCTACACTTGCAAACACAGGTTGTTCAAGAACTGAGTTTATTGGAATTAAAAAATTTAGAGTTTATAAAGCCACAAATTCCTAGGTTTTGTAAGCCCATGTTCAACGAAACTCAAACTCTTCCCTTTAGGGAGAAATAAAAGCACCTTCTTCCTGCCCAGAGAATATACTGCAAATAAGTTTTCACTTATCTAATTATGAAAATATACACTATAAATGCTAACATGGTCAGCTGCTGTGGTTCCACTGGACAAAAATAAAACACATGGTTTTACTGCATGTATTTATTAACATATGTTTAAGAAATAAAGCAGAGCTAGGAAGTAACAATCATTTTTAACTTAATGTTAATTTTTAGTGTAGAGATGCTAAACCATTACACCAAGTATCAGTTCTCACTGTTTATTAAAATATTACTCCATAGTTATATAAAATACATTTCATCTTTTCCAGAAAAAAAAAAAAACAGAACAACTGATTAAAAAAGTCTACTAGCAGGTAGTTAAAAATATCAACTGAACATTTAGGATTTTTCTCATCATAAAAACTGTACTTATTATTGGTCTGTACACACATAGTAATTCTTAAAAACAATTTATAATTAAAAAAATACTGGAACCTTTTCATTTCCTGAGAGTATCTAACAAAAGATCCCCTAATTCAGCATCAGATAATAGTAACTTTATACACATCATTACACATCCTCAATAATATGCCGTATTCATACAGAGAAATACTTATTGATCTTCCTCTTTGTCATTCCTATTTTTGAAATTCAATGTTCTTTGGCCTCTTTCAGGATCTTGCATTCGGAGGATTCGAATACAGGAACTCGTAGGCAGAGAACTAAAAATAAAGTATGCATCATTTAAACAGTGTTTCTTCCCCACATATTTTTGTATTTCCATTTGATTCTTTCCATTAACATGTTTTCCTTTCAATAACTCCATCTTTTTTCTTTGAAGGTTTAAAACACAGCAACATGGGGTGAAGTTCTGGCTTCACTGAACTGATACTGGAGCCAGACTTCAGTAAGAGCTTGAGGTAAACACAACCATTTAAATTGTGCGGTTTCTAACAATTAGACTGCTTTAATTATAGAAAAGGTACTTTTAAGAGAAATTCCAAATGAAACAATGATCTTATGCAGTTCATACTTGCCTTAGAGATCCTGAAGTGACACGCACTTTATGCATGTAAAATCACTCGCATCATACTAAGAATGAGCAAAGTTACTACACATGCATTTATACAGGTTTCTCCCCCTATTATCTTACATAGAATTTTTCTGAAGGTGCCTCTGTACTTTCGTTAAATTAAATGTTTGCTAAACATGCATGATATAACAAAATACAACAAAACCAAATGCACTTGAATTACTGACCTTTTAAACATAACTTTTAACCATACAGAAAATTCCCGTATGTTTACCGAGTGCAGTTTCAGAAATTCCCCACAAAGGATTTCCAACAGAATACCATTATTCTGCTTCTTAAAGATTTATAGTAAAGGAAGACAATTAAGAGTAAATCGACTTTATTTTGAAGACTGCTTAACTATCCTCTGCAGGCTTCACTGATTACGTTTACCTAATAGAGAAGAGAGCTGGCTGCATAACATTAGATAGTGACTGCCTCCTTAAGCTGGGTATGGCTTTATCAGGGACGAACAAACAAAACCCCCCAAGAAGTTTCTTATTGGTTTCTAGATAAATAGAAAATATCAACTCAAAATACAAATATCTTGAAAGTACTGCAGTATTAATAGGAAAAAGTGGAAAAATGTGAAGTCTTTGTTAATTCTGAGGGAGGAAAGGGAGATAAGGTCTAAAAGCTACCAGGAGCCTACTATACACGATAAAACATTTCCAAAAGCTGTTCTAGTTAAGATAAACTGATTCATGTCCCACTGAACTACCATAATAGAGACATTAAATAAGGAAGAGTGAAAAGCCTATTCAATTCCCAGAACCATCAGCAACAAACTGCTGAACTGTTGATTTTCTACTGCTACAAACAGCAAAATTTTTTTCCTCATATTGAATTTTTTCAGCCTACGCTCCTTGCAATAGGACTTCCTTGTGATATTTCCTGATACAAAAGTAACACAACAATATTACCTCATGCTCTGTGGGGTGAGCAAAATGAACTGTCGATGGCGCTGTGAGCCAGCCACCTTGAGTATCATATCCATTGCAATTCTTCTGTTAACCATGTCCTAAAGAAAAAGATTTATCAGACAGTGATACTGACTATGTACTTCACTGGCCTACTGTTGCACAAACTAGGACAAATGCTTAAGAATAAATTAATTAAAAAATATCTTAATTGAAAAATCTACTGGAATCAATTCATACACAGTAAAGCTTAGCTAAAGAAATGTCTAATAAAAACCAAGCTGGAGAAACATTGTGGTTAAATTCTAAAAGTCACAAATTATAGTCTGAGAAATTCTTAAACTCTACTTTTAGGTACATGTAGACAATGGAAAGCAGCTACCAGAACAATCACACACTCCTACTCACAATGTTTTACTATCACCTTTGATATACATGTAATAATTCCTACTTTATCAGTATGCTGAGATGAACTGTATTTAAGCAGAATAATGTGTCCTATAAAATCCTGCCTCAAAATCACCTGACAGGATTTAAGGACTGCATGAAACCCAAGCTATCGTGTAGCTTGTTTTATTGTGATTATTACTGCTGCTATTATTATTTTGAAAAAACCTTATACATTAGGCTTAGTGAAAAAGATGTGCAACGGGAAGCTGTTACTAGCAGCGGTTAAACAAAGCTCTGCTTCTATGTTGCACATGAAACTAGGTATCTCCCTGGCAAATATGCTGATGGAGTCCTCTTGTGGTGGGTCTCCAGGATTACACGAAAAGTAACTACAGAACGTTGAGAGAGTCGTATTGCACTTACTGGCACAGCAGTGAAAAGGCAAATTGTGTGTCATTATTTACAGAACAGATAACACGGTATGGAAGTTCTCTGCAGGGCCTACGGTTCTGAATATCCACCCTTTTCTGGACAGATGGCTAAACTTCTGCACAAATAACTTGCAATAAAAATTTTGATTAATTGCCTATCCAGGAAACCCGTACACAAAGATGAGGTTTAATTTTTATCTGACATTAGTACTTTACTGTTCATTATTCTGCATTTCAGCACCTTGGAAAGATGCTACTGTCACAGCAATATGCAGAGGCAACCTTGACAAACACGGTAACAACTGCTTGGGGAATGAATAAAAAGTTTTGGTTTATGATTTTTGTGCTGAACTAAGTTAAGCAAGTGAAATAACAGAGACTCTCATAGCTCAGGGTACCACCTTGAGAAAGAGAATAAGCTTCAAAAGTCTCTAAGCAAAGTGAAAAAGCTTTGTCTTGGGGATTTGTTTTTTGATTTGGGGAATTTTTATCTGTTATTTGCAGTTAATTACAGTGTTTTAAAATCTAACCAAATACAAGTAACAACCCAACTATTTCGCTTTTCATTTTTCACTGTATTTTTATACAAATCAGAATAGCAAATGTTTAAGTTTAAACTATACCATGTAGACATCAAATTCATCCAAGCATCTGAAAGGAGATTCAGTAATGGACCACAGTGAAAGAATGAAACAAACTGTTGAGAAGGATCGTTCACCTCCTGATAAGGATCGCACGTCATTAAGGGTACCTTTATCTTTCTCTCGAGGCTGAACCTTGAAATAAAAACATAAGAACCACTTTTAAACCTGAGATGGAGACTTACTAACAGAATCATATTTTAATAGTAAACACATTATACATGAGCAGACAGAGATACAATTTCATGTACTTAGCTGACACTGCCATTCTGGAATGGGATGGCTCCTAATCATTTAGTAACACATTTCTAGGACCACTGCACCTTCCTCCATCACAGTAAGATACATTGAAAAGATTGAATGACTGCCAGTGTTTTCTTACTCAAGAAACAAGAGTTTAAAAGAGAAGCAGTTTCTTTACTAAAATAAATTAATCATTGTGACCAGTCCTTTGGTGCCATTGATTGTGATGACACTTTGTGGTGCTCCCCCAAGATTAAACTTAAGCATTATTTTGTCCTGTTATTTACACTACCTTTAACAAGCTAAGCAGGAAAATAAGAATTATTTTAGAGGGGGTCTTTGGTGGTTCTTTTGTGGGAGTTGTTTTTTCAATTTATCTTCCTGCAGTAAACATATATCTCTTGCATGAGAAACATGAAACATCAGCTATAACAATTAAACATATTTTGATAAAGCCAGGTAGTGACTTGACATTTTACGGACTGAGTTTGAGTTCTTCAGATACGTATCCTTCACATGTTTAATTAGGATTCTGTCAACATATATTTATGTTGTCACAACATGTTTTTCCCTTCAATTCCTAAAAGTGAAGTCTCCCACAGAAACAAAAGTAAATACACCCATAACAAAAACTTTCTGGGACGTATGATAAAAGATACACAGAAAAAAAAAAAACAACATAACATTGAAGCTTTCAGCCATTAAACGTTGTTTAAATAACAACTAGAGCCATTATACAATCACACAAACTAAGGTAAACTTCCTATCAATGGAATAGGAATGAACAATTTTGAAAGACTGACTGGCTAGTGAATTTTTACCCTCAGCATATGACAAGACTCCAAATTTATTCCATGTAATCTTGCAGCCTGGCCATATAGGATGGCAATAAGGTTTTTGTTCTTGCTTGTTTTCAACAACGTCCTACAATTTAGCATAATACATTATGGAGAGGAAAGAACAATTTCTTCTACCTTTGCAACAAATGTTCTAGAACCAGTAGTAGTAATAATTGCAATAATAATTACATAATGTGATAATTTCAGTAATATAAAATAACTTACTGTTATTGAAAGTGTCTCATTCTTGTGATCAAAAAGTATTTTTCCAGAGCAAGCTCGAATACGTAATAAATGGTCAAAGTAGAGTTTGCATCGTAAAGAAAGGAGCCTTAAATCAGTTAAATCAAGTAAACAAACATTAGGTCAGTAAGTTTTAAAATACATGATAAAGTGGTAACATTTTTATCAAGTTCCGCATCATAATCTTAAGTATTACACTCACTTTAATAATAGCATTTTCCCAAATCAATTTAGCTCTGGAGTGGATGACATTCTATACTGGACATACTGGAGAGGATCACCAACACAAAGTAACTAGGTAAGAAATCAAGACATCCAAGGCTTTGTATTTTCTAGAAGCCTGCTTCATAGACTGGAAGCTTTTTACACCATTCTTCCACAACTTCAACAGAAAAGAACCACATTCCACTTCTTTTCTATCCATTATTAGAACTGCACAGTAAGGATAGTAAAGAATTTACTTCTAGACTCTGGAAATTAAACAGTGTTGAGTATTAATTTCCCTACCAGCACCCCTTCCTCCCCCCCAGTTCTAGCATGTAATTCCCCAATAGACAATACATCATAGTTCCTTCAAGAAAGAACTGTGATTCTTTAACACATCTTAAAGTGGGATTGATACTTAAATTTGGGCACTAGGAACAAGATTCAGTTTGACATACATGGGCACCATAAGGCAAGTGTCAGATTCTGCAGGTAAATCTTACCTACTACTATTTCTATACTACCATCTGCAAAGGTTAGGATTCTCTTAATCATTGCTATTTGTCACGGTCATACTGGCACCCCTTGCAGATTCCAGATCAAAAAGTACAAGCAGAGTCAACACATATATCCCTCAATTTCTGCTGGAGGGAACGATAAATGATGAAGGACTGCTCTGGGAAACAGACCATCAGTCCTTTCAAGGGTGCCCACCACAGAATCTTCATTGATACCTATGGGATACTGAGAGGCTGAAGCAAGAAAGAAGGGGTGCACTCCCACTAATGGAAACTCCATGAGAGAAGCAGCTCTCAAACTGCAGAATCTGAATAAAGATCTCAACATTTTTTCAGCACAGGGCAGAGCAAAAACATTCGGCCCACAACAAAACTACACAAGCACAGCACCACTAATAATAGTCAATGAAAATAAGCAACAGGCCAGATGATTTCAATGCTACTATGTTGCTGATATTTTAATGACCCAAACCAGCACTGAAACACAAACTGAACTGCCTTGGATTAAGCCAGCAGAGTAGGGGCCTTCGGTGTGAAGCAATACATAGCCTCAAGAAATCCCATTGTTTTTCCAGCTGTCAGTCCAGGCTGCCTCTAAACTGATGACAGAATAGTATTGGATCTGGGAGCAAGATGAGGTTAGAAAGATTGCTGTGAATACTAACTTAAAGATATCTCATTCTCACAGGTCTGCTTTATAATTTTCACCTTGGATTATGTTTACCTGAAATTAACTCACCTTAAGAACTGCCGATATATTTTGAATCTCTGTGTCATTATTTCTTCCAGCAGCCTAATAAATTTCTTTAAATTCTTTACTTTACTGTTTGCATCCTCATATCTTTCCTTTGCATCATGAAATTGCCTGTTTTAATTAACAGAAAGTCTGAACTCAACATGCAATACATTAAAACTGAGCTATTATTGTAAATGCTGAATATCAATTTCATAATCAAAACATTCAAACAAAAACTTTCTTGTGAGTATCTACATTAAACTTAAAAGTATTTGATCAGTCCAGTAAGACACTTCACAAATGAAAAGTTGGGGAAAAAAATTAATTTTACTTTTATTTTAATTCTTTTGAAAGGAAGCTCTTACACCAAGAAGAATGAATGGCTGGGCTGCCCATGCTCAAGAACATCTGAGGTGAATGATTCCTTGAAATATACTTGATGTCAAAGCCTCAAGTAATTGCCTAACTAGTGTATTAGTTATTCAAACTGGAAGTGTGTTTAATGCTCATTGCATCACAGAACAACAGCAAGTTATGTTTATACCACACAGTCATAATTGGGATACTTCTAAACCCTAAAAGGGTATCTGATTGTTGGTAATTTCATACATATAGTACACACACTGCCTAAAATAATGCCTAAACATGTTCAGTTCAGTGGCTGATGGAGCAATGCAATGAATAATGCATGTTTCCATGTCTTCAGACATGGATTAAGTCCTAAAAATACATATAAATGCATTGTGAATCAGTAAGAAAACTCTTCTTTACCCTACCTTTTCCATCTTACCTGAATTACTTTAGACAATAAAGATGACTTACTGTATTATTTCCTCTCTGTTTCCATGGCGATTACTTTCTGTATTTATCCTCTCTCTCAAGCGATTCATTTCTGCATCAAGACTCTTAACGGTTCTGCTGACCTCTAGGCGCTCTGAGTAGATTTGCCTAGCTTGTGCCATTTTTTCCTAAAGTATATTTGAAACTCAATTAATTGTTAAATAGTTAAAAGTCTTCAAAAGATCAGGTCTGTATAATGAAAAACCCAGCATCCAGAAAAACAGGAATTCTCAATTTAATTTCTTTTTTTTTCAAAGTAATTTTAATCTTTCCCTTGAAAAATATAGAAGAAATACTTCTAGATGGATAACCCCTAACTACCTATCAAGACAGAAAATGGTGCTTTGCCAGACAAGAAAGAGGCCTTGATTCATTTACACAAAATTACTTTGACTTGATTTAGATTATCAGCTTAAGATGTAACTGAGAGAATACTCAGTGTTGTATGGTCTGTAGGATGTACAAGTGGAACGATTTATTATTAAATATTAGAAGGCTCATGACCATCTGACTTCAATAAAGAAAAAAACCCCACACCTACCTCTAATTCTTTTTCTTTGACAGCTAGTAATTCTTTATGCCTTTTTAGGCAAGCCAAGTGTTCCTTCTGTTTGTCTTCATAGTGCTGCAAACGGCGTTTACTAGTTTCCACTTCTGCATCAGCTTGGTTTAATTCCTCCTGTTTAGAATAAATCAAGATGTGAGCTGGCTGGGGTAGACTCCTAAGCATCTCTCCAAAATTTACTGGCAATTACGTTGGTTTTAACACAGTCTGATTTATTTGACTTTCAGTAAGACCACTCCTAGAGTCCAGGAGCTTCAACAGCAACTTACCAGAAAGTCTATACTGCATTCTGACAAGGACATAATAAATGCTTGAATTGCTTTTAGGTATCATATCTTGAGAGGATGTTTTAATCTTTGGGGATTCTAAAACTTCAAAAACTACATTCATTTTTTACACTACATTCTACCCACAACTTCCGATGCCTGTGTGACATCAACCGGAATTGAATTTCTGTGCGACAATTCACTGCCCTGCTATACCTATAATACAATGTAGACTGCAGCAACTTCTATACTACATAATGCTCGACACAGTTGAAGTGATATGATATCTTTTCAGAGAAGCAAAGAGGTATAAAGAATAAAAAATTAAAAAACAATTTTATTCCTCATTCCTGTTAACTAGACGGCTTAGTAAAAAAAAAAAAAAGAAAAAAGAGAGAAAAAAAAAAAGCCGAAAAACCAACCCCACGCCAAAACCAACAAAAACACACCCCTCAAAACCCCCAAAATAACAAACAAGAAAAACAACAATCACCAACAATAATGGATACTCTTACCTTTTTCTAATCCTGCCTTAAAGCCACAACTTACTATATGTCAACAGTTAATTTAACAGCTGTAGAACACGCAGCAGTACATCTAATCTAAAATCCTTTCAGGAATATAAAAGTTGCCCTCTATTTTGTTTAGCACTCATAGTAATGAGCAATAAATACCTGGAAACAAACTCTTTTTAAACATAAAACACTATAGCAACTACATTTAACCAGCAACATCACCTTCAAAAAACTGCCAATCTTATTTCTTCACATGGTTTGGATGGAATACTCTTTTCATTTTCATGGGTAGACCTTAAATGTATCAGGAAACAGCATACTCTTTTCTCCTCCCTCGTTTTAACCTAATTCCCCTTGCCATACAACACGAACAAATTAAAAATACAATACGAAATTATTGCTACCTTAATTGGACCAGCAATTTCTTCTACTTGATGAATTTTTTCTTTCATTTCTTCCAAGTTTTTTTCAGCTACCTGGAGAATATTTTTCACTTCTTCCATTTTTCTGCTCTGTTGCTGCATGTCTTTTTTTACAGATTCCATCTTAGCCTTATTTTCTTTAGCTTCATCTTCCTGTCAAAATGTATTAAATGAATTATAATAAAAGATGACATATTTGCAAATTACTGTACACAATTTTTATTTTATTATCTCTATCAGGGTAAAAGCTTATATGCAATACTCTCTAACTCTAATCAGAAAACAAGCAGCTCAATGTAGTTGTCACTAAAACCCAAAAGAATATACTGACAGATCTTATAGAAGACCACTAAACATAAAAGGGGGGGAGGAAATAACCACCAAAATAAAAGAAACAAACAAACCAAACCACAAAACACCCACCAACCACAATAACAACAAAACCAAACCAAAAAGAAAAGGCAACGGAATCACAGAAAAAGACTCACCAAAAATAAATTCGTGCCATTACAGAATGTTTATATTTATGGCAAAGTGTTACATTCTTCACTATTTATCCAAATAGTATACTATTGAAAAATTTACATTATTTGCTTATATTGAAACCCTCCCAAAATTAAAAGACATTATTTTATATTGTTATTGGACATAATTTGATAATCTGTTCTTACTAATGTACAGATGTCCACTGACTGGTGTTCTTCCATATTTTCAAGATCTGCTATTTCTGCATTTGTTGTTCGTACTTTTACCTGAAAAGAAAAAGAAACTAAGTATTCTTAAGCTTATCTAAAAGGAAAGTTCACATTTGTTCATTCATGTCAACACAGCAAGGTATTTGGCCCTTTAGTTTCATTAGTGCTCACAAAGACAGCACTCCTTCCAATTACCTATGGAATCCATTTTTTTAAGATAAAACTTGTTCTTAAAGTCACATGCATTTTAGATTATTAAGTTATTATTGTATTTGCATTCAACATGACAATCGAATATATTTATTTTTTCCTTCAAATATGTATCTTCAGCAAGTTATGCCCACAGGATTTTTGCTGTTTCTTATTTGTAATTTAGTAAACATAACCTTATATACTATGTTTTAACTTATACTGCCTAACTTCAACATCACTGGCCACCACAAATATATATCCTACCTAGAAGTACTGGAAAGCAAAGAAGGAAGACTAATAGGTGTTAAAATGGTTTATAAAGAAATAAAATTAAGAAAACATAAAAGTGAAATATTCAGCATATTAAAATGGGTTAAGAATATAAATGAAGACCATGAAGAGAAACAAGATTCTGGGAATGATGAGGCAAGGTTCAAGAGAAAAAAAGGAGGGGGAAGAAACTTGGATTAAATATTGAAGCAACTTCTTATTTGTGTCAAGAGAAAGCAGTAGAAATTTGTGAGGTTTAGCACAAGGAGGGGAAGAGGTAGAAACAAGAAAGACACCGTGCAGAATCAAGAGCATACACTAGGACTAATGTAGCCTCTATCATTCTGTCCTAAGTGATCATACTAAAAAGGCAAACCACATGAAAGCAAACAAAAGTAAGGATAAACATTAAAAACTTTCATCCACTCAAAATATATTACAGAAGTCAAAATTAAATAGAGAAAGACTAAACAATTTGTAAAAGCTGACACTGTACTTATTTTCACCTGTAGTTTTTTTTGATGTTGTCGATGACCTTGAAGATGATCTTCATTCTGCCTAATCTCATTTTGAATGGAATATAAATGCTGCTGAGATGCAGTCAAATGCGCCTTTTTGCTTTCAATCTCTTTCTCCAAGTGACTTTATTAAAAAGTAATATTGAGTTATTATATATATTACAGATATTATTATATACACACACAGAAATACACAAATAACAATTAAATCCATGGCAAGACAAAGGGTGAAAATATGCTCCCATTAAAAAACTAAAAATAGAAATGTCAAGTTTGTCATGCATTGGATGGTTTTAACGATCAGTAAAGAAACACCAGAGCAGATTGCTGCTTGATGGTCCTACTTCAATGCCTGGTGTTATTTAAACCATCTGTAAGCTCTGTCAGCAATTTTCACAAACAGGCCGTATGTCTGAACTAAGCAGTGGTGTTACTTCTAGAAGTACTACAGCATCTTCAGAGAAAACAAATGCTTTGTACTTTCCACTTCCAGTCAAAATATTTGAAATGCAAAGCAAAGCGATTTTTGATTACTATTTATAGATGGCAAAACTTGCATAGTGTCTTTCACCCGTGCAAAAGAAAGGGAAAGCTTTATTAATATTACAGTAAAAAAAAAAAAAATTATCTTAATACAAGTATTTAATCCAACTTTTGTTATAGTTGCATTAAAGGACTGATTAAGTCTGATCCCAGAATTGGTGTTTAATAAATTGCATATACTAATCCAGACAAATGTGTCATTGCTTTAGGGTAAGTTCTGAAGGGGGATAAGGGAACAGAAAGACATTTTCCCTTTACACCATTCCCCATAGCAACACTGAGAATGAAGGACCTATAACATTTAAGATAATCTTGAAGTGAAGTTCATTATACACTCACACGAAGTATAGTTAACTGGCATATTTAAAACTTTGGGAGTTTACAGAAATAAATTCTTAACATTCAATTTAGTCTATACTATGAGCCATTAATACTAAAATCAAAATATTTACTTAATACATCTGTAATATAATCTAAGCATCAAAATAAAAGTATCCTATTGTCACCGGTTTGCTTAGTGACAGTTCAAGTTTGTAAACTCTGAAATATATCTGGCTTTTTAAACTACCATTTTGAAAGTAATGAGAAAAAAAAAATGGCAGGGGAGTGAAGTTTATCAGAGATATCTACCATGAGTGACATCAAATGCTTTAGAAAATACAGATGAAAAGTTTGAAACCAGTAGGATTACATGTACCAACACATTTTTGGTTTGGGGGAAAAAAAAAAATTAGGCCTCATTTGCAGTAAAGTACAATAACATAATTGATTAAAAAAAAAAAAAAAAAAAGGAAAATCAGTAAGTAAATAAAACTAATCATCTTTGATTCCATACTCTTTTTCAGCAAACATACAGTAAGAAGGAAGGTAGCTAGATATCCTGGAGTATTCAGTACAGCAAATCCTTGCTTGCTGGCCAATGTTTACATGCCACAAGTTGAAAAGTGTCTAGGTATAACTCAGATTTGTACCAATCACGGAAAAGCATTAAAATCAAAAATGTTTTCCAGAATTGCCAGAGAGGAAGCAAAGAATCTCAGAAAGAAATTGTAGACTAGTGCACATGCAAACAGACAAATATGCAATTCCACTATTTATGTCAACAAGTGTGCTTTTCACAAATACAACATTACAAGATGCTAACCTTATTTCTGTTTCAACATCTTTGCTTAGGAACTTAGGTCTGACGGAAGCAGAAGAGTAATACCGTCTTTCAAACACTTGATCACCTTCAGCAGTGAAAGCTTCTCTACAGTTTTTTGGGGGGCGATTAAACTGCATTACTTCACGAGCTTTACGGTTACTCTGAAAAAGACAATGGCCTTATCATACCAATGGAAAAGCAAACATAATTAAAGATATCAATTTAAAACTTGTCTAGAAGTTCTCACCTGGAAATAATTTCAAATCCTAATGAGAAAGAAGAAATACAGTGATCAAAGCATGTAAAAAAAAAAAAAATCTATAATGTGAAGAACCTGCTTTTCTTAGCTGACTAAGATGTTTATGTTTCTCAAAACCCACTCAGTTTAGCTGCCCATTTCTTTTATTCTATTATAAGTTTATCTACGTTGTAAGTTCTGCAGTCTAGTTCCTTATAATTTACCATGGGTAAAAAAACCAAACTCACTAACTGAAAGGTCGCTATGCACAGCTGTATTTATGAAAAGTGAACTGCACATACAGGAAACAATTTTCCAAAGCAAGCTGTGAAGTACAAACAATATTCAATTAAAGTTTGGGGAAACATGCTGGTATAAAAGCTATTGCCAGTGCCAGACTAAGTAGTCACAAGTGCCTTTGTCCAAGGCAATCATGTTATCCATTCAGAAGTATTATTTCTTCCACACAATACCAATTCAACTTACTTCAGATTCAGTTGAAATTATTCAGGTAGGGCTCAAAGATAACAACATTATGAAAATCAGTGGTTAGGTAAAGCAGAGAGAGAAGAACAAAACTAGCATTCTGCCATGACAAAAGCCTAAAAAGTTCTGCTGTTATGTATCCCGTTCAGTAACAGCCATGCTTGATAAACAGCCAGTCAGCTCTGCACTAGACAGAGCACAAACTGTCTCTTTTTCAGTAGGTCTGTCAGAGGAAAAATTGGGACTAGTGGTTTTGGAGAAGACCAAAATCCACAAAAATAAGCGTTATTAGTTCTGCTGTTTACAGAATACCTGCTTTCTTCAAATAAAAATAGACACATTTTTATCTTTGAACATTTTACCTGTAATCTTACCTGCAGGAGTTGGTATCTTCAGTCTTAACAGAAAATCAAAAATCAATTAAGATCAGAAATCGTATAGTGGCAGAAAACAGCTCATCAACGTGTCTTTACAGCGATCAAAAAATAGTTTGTTATCAAAATAATGCCAACTTAATTCAATATCAATTGCTAGTCACCTCATTCAAATCATACTTAACTGTTTATTGCTATTCTTTTATTTTACCAGACTCTATCCATAATCATGTTTCTTTGCACTCTCTATTCTAAAATGTTTTAATACTGCAGAGTCTAAAGGGCCTCTGGTTGTTGTGGTAGGTGAAAAATAAGTTATGTATGCTGTGAATGCTCACGTGTGGCTGATAATTTCGCATGAGCAGGTAGCTGTGGAAAGGGAATTTTTGAACTCTCAAGCATAAGCCTGCTACAGTTACAACTGGTACCTAACCACAAGTTGCTAGGTACAACTGGTAGGGGCTGGTTGAAACTATACAAACTGACAGATCCTGAACCCACCAATTAATAGACATGAGACAGAAATGGCAGTTAGGAGGCTCATTACATACATGGACTATATGGCAAACTAGACCACTAAGTGGTCCAGAAAGGTGGCAGTGAACACCCCAGAAACAAAGAAAGATAATCCTGGAAACACATGAGGAGAGATATGTGGAGACAAATCCCAGAAAATACCTATTTGGGCTGTCACTGGCTAAACAAGGGCATCTGTGAGCAGCTGTCTCATGACCAGCTGCCATCTGCCTACTGGAGACAGAAGTTGAGACCTATGAAGGTAGTGCTGGGGAGGGCAGGGAAACAAGTAAAAGCTCTAACCTTATTGATTCTTAAATAAATCCCACTATTTAAATCCACTATGGGATGGCACTTTACTCTGTCCCACCCATGACAGAAAACAAAGCCTGAATTGGGATACTGACAGTTTGTTTAATGCCAAGAGAGCCTTACTTGGAGCCCTCCAGTGGTTACATACGTGTCTGTGCTCTGTACTGTAACACTCATAACACAATGACAGTTGGGGTCTACTGAGCCATCAGAGTCCTTACGTCTCCTCAGGAGGGGAAGTAAAAAAACCAACCCTTTCTCTACCTCTCTTGTCCATTACAGACACTATCAGTGAAAGTACTGAATATGCTCCACAGCAAGAGAAAACACTTTTTTTTAAAGAGCAATAGAGAGTGCAGAGCCTTACTTTAATCAGCAGGATTGTTTCTATACCCCTCACATCGATCAAACAATTGGCAACCACTGCATTATCTATTTCCAGTGCTGTGAGAACTGATGGGAATTCTGGATGATGGACTGCTCTGAAGAAAAGAAGGGGAAAAAAAAAAAAAACAAACCACCACATTCATAAAGCTCACATGAGATTCTTAAAAATAAATAAAGTAAAATAATGGTTCTTTTCAATTAGCAATAATGTGAACCATAAAAGCTAAGCAATAAAATTCAAAACATAAAACTTACCTGTGCCTAACATCATAAACTTTACTCTGAAATTTATTTACAATTATTTGAGGTCTAAAATCACGTGGATAATATTTTGACATCAGTTGCTGAAGAGTTTTTTCATCGCTGTGATTGTCACAGCAAAATGCCTGAACTAGGGCCTTTAAACAAGATTCAACAGCCAAGGTCAGTTCAGCATCTTTTGGATGAATGAAAGCACCTAAATAAACATAAGAGACAAAGCTTTAGGAGCTGTGTTCCATAACAGATCATCCAGGAGTGCACTTTTACAACTCTAGGTTTTTGTTTTGTTGCATTATGGGGTTTTCTAGGAATCTAAAATAAACTTCTCTTACAAGAAGAAAAAATAAAAATAAAAATTAAACAGTTAACTAAAAAACTCCACAGCAGAGAAGCTACCCTGAGAACAGACATATTTCTCTTCCTATAGACACATACATATTTGGAGGCCTACATTTTCTTCTTTGACAGGTCGCTATTAAGGCACCAAGTCTATGGCAGCTCAGCAGAAGTACATCAATCAAGGCAAAGATTGCTTATCAACAATTTAATGCTTTACAGGTGAAGGCAGAGGAAAACCTAAGCTGCAAGTTAAACAAACATGAAGATTTCTGTCATATTTCCTGTCTTCAACAGTATGTGTGTTTGCACATTCTCACCTTGAAGTACTTCAGTACTTGGCCTTTACACTTACATCCAGAATATGCTGAAACCATTACTCCCATTCACAAACTGAAAAGAACAGTCACTGTAAGAGCTGGTCAACAAACCAATTAAACCAAACTTTCCAAGAAAATCTCAGTTGGTTCTGCCTGACTTGCTCCATGCCAAATATCTCAAGTTTGACAAGCCCACAAGTCAGCCACTGGACCTTTTGAACAGAATTTGTCCAAAAGCTGGACAGTGCTATCCACCAAGGAACAAGGAGTCAAAGCACAGAGGTCTGATGCTCAGAGGGCATGGGAGAGTCAGAGAGGTGCATTGAAAGTTTGACATTGTAACTACATAAAATACCTTAACAAGAAGAGTTGGAAAATGAGGAAAATAGTAGATGTTAGCTAGTTCATGTGATAAAAAGGATAGAAATGAAAGATAACGTACCCAGATACAACCTTTAGTCCAGGAAGTACAGAAGAAAGATAGGTCTGAAGCTCCTTAAAGAACAAATAGTTTTTCTAAAAGACCACTGTTTACATTAGCAGTCATGCAATAAATCCCATGAGGAAATGTCTTTTTCAGCAGTCATTCTTACCTAAAGGTCCAATAGGTTTGTGTTTAAAGCGCCCTTGCTTATAGGCTCTTTCAACTTCTTCAAGAAATGCTGGTATATGTGGTCCAAATCTTCTAAAGGTATTCGTTTTACTATCTTTCAACTCTCTCAGCTGTTTCTGCTTGGCATCCAGTGCTTGTTTCACATCACAGCTTTCTTTCCTAAGAAAACAGAATTTTTTTCAGTAGCAACAGCTTATGAAGCCTTTACTAAAAAAAAAAAAAAACCACAACAAAACAGAAAAACAAAAAACACAACAAAACAAACAAAACCAAAAAACTCCTCTTATTTTTGAAGTACTAATCAGACACTGTATCAAGGCCACAGTATTTCAGTGTGCAGCTAGCTGTACACAATGATATTTTTATGATTTAACTAACATGAAACAAAAAAAAGCAAGCAAATTACTACTTTGCAACTAGTTTTACAAGACTGTTTTTAACAACTTCTAATAAATTTGTTTTATTTCTATTTATATGCTTCAATTTCACTGTCTTCTACAAAAGGTCTTCCAGAGAACACAAAGTAATTGTTGGTTACAATAATCCATAAAAGACATTTGCTCTAATCCATCAAGTGCAATAAGCAATAATTTTCAAATCTCTTAATACAATAAAACATAGAATAATCATAGAATACCATGTTGAAAAGTACCTCAAGGGTCATCTGGTCCAACCTTTCTAGACAAAGCATGACTTAGAGTAGATGTCCCAGCACCCTGTTCAGACTAATCTTAAAAGTATTCAATGTTCAGAGTCCACCACTTCCCTGGGGAGATTCTTCCAATGGCTGATTGTTCTAATTGTGAAAAAGTTTCCTCTTTTGTCCAATTGGAATCTCCCAAAGAGTAACTCATGCCCATTACTCCTCACCTTTTCTATCTGACTCCGTTTAAAAAGGGAGTCTCCCTCTCTCTCTTCTTTGCAGCCACCCTTTAAACACTGAAACTGATTACAGACATCAGCACAATTCCCTCTAGCAATCACTTTCCAAGTTCAGGTTTCCAAATCAAAGCCAAAGAGTGCTTCGTTTTCCTCCATCAGGTACGGGCTAAATTGGTATTTGAACCACTTGCTTCAAAGTCTCCATAAATTTGCCTTTAACTATAGACAAATTACCCCATAGTGTATCTATTTCCTTTTATTGTATTCTATATCTTGTGACATCATATCAGGATGTATTAGTGTAATAAACAACATGGAAAATATTAAATCCTAGTCTACCTATAGGACCATAAGAGAATAAGGGATAGACGGTGGGAGAAAGAAAGAAGGGCATTAAACTGACATGAACTTTTATCATGCTTTAAATTAGTAATAGCTTTCACCTTTAATGACAAAACAGTTTCCTCAATTTTCCAAGTTTCTAAATTAAGTCATTGTGTGCCAAAGACAAAAGTTTAGCAAGTTCTAAGATAAACTGGGGAGGAGGAACTGAAGTCTAATACCTCAGAGAATGAGGGAATGCAGGTACTTAAGAAGGGATCTCTTATAATTTGAAACAAAGAAAAAGTTACATTCAAAAACCATTACTTACATAAGTCTGGCATGTTCTTCCTTACACTTATATATAGCCTGCTGAAACTGATCCATCTGTTGACCAATCATTATTTCTTCATCATGGAATGCCTTTAACTGTTCCCTTAAGCGTGTGATTTTCCTTTGTCTTTCCAATTTTTCAGGCTCTGAAATGTGATTAGCACTAGGAAAGATCATGTGACAATATTTTAAAACCACACTGATGATTTGTAAGTACATGTTTTCTTTTAATTTGTAAGTACAAAACTCCCCCTAGTTACATTCCTATTACATTTAATTCAAGATAGATTTGGTTTGCAACAGCATGGAAACTAGAAAATGTATATTCTCACCAACAAAAAATGGTTTTTTCCCCACTCAATTACTTCATCACCTTCTAGTTACAATCCTGGTATGCAAAGAAGCAGGATCAGAAACATTTTAATGTTTAACTGCACCCACCTTAAGTTTAAACAAATATTTTCTGTGACTGCAGATTTTCTCATTAATTAGAGGAGATCACTCCCTGCATACCTATACCTTAATAAACATACACCATGATCACTGTATCTGTATTTACCTGCTTTTCAGTTCTGCAATTCGTTTACATAACTGTTCATCATCTTTTTCCAGGCGTTTCAACTCAGTTTTGAAACGATTATAAACTACCTATGAAGGTAATAGGATACAGTAGTTTAAAGAACAGCAGCAAGAAATAATTTCAAAAGTTACTACGGTTTTGAGTAAATAAACACTGAAATGCATCAGAACAGACAACCACAACTTGGATGTGAAAAAGGAGTAACACAGTTAACTTGAATCATATTTATTTTGACCTAAGCTTAATACTGCTTAACACCTGTGTAAAGATATAAACCCCATGAGCTTTAACTACTTGCAAGGCAGGCAGGATACCAGACCTATTTTGAACTGCACTACAGATTCAGTAAGCCTCAACACAGACGGAGAAGTACATACAGATAAAGCATGGACAAGATTAAAACCTTGAAGTGGTATGAACTTTTAAAGTTCTTTTTGCCTACCTCAGTTTCATTGACTGCTTTTCTTCTTGCCTGCACATCAGCCTTCAAAGAAGTACGCTGAGGATGCAGGGCTCGTCCTTCTTCGTTTATCCTTATTAACTTGTCTTGTATTGCATTGTACTTTACTTCTGCTTCGTTCACTTTTACCTTTGGTGCAAAAAGAGAATGATAGACAAGTAGTAATGAGGCAAAGTTTTCTTCAAAACTTCTTAATGCTACAGAAGAAATATTTCTCAAAAGAGTCCATCTGACATGAGTCAAACACAAGACTCAATACAATAAGGTCAAGGACCATGATATGGAAAGAAGTGAAACCAGTATCTGGACAATTTTCCTTCAATACACCTTAATCATTTAAAAAAAAAAAAAACAATAAAAAACAACTTTTTTTTTTTAACATAAAAAAATCCCCCAAATCAAAAAATAGATAACTCAGAAAGCTTGCAGAAGCAGTTTTAGTAGACTGAAAAGTTCAAAATAACGATGCCTAGTGTTTCTCTGCAAAAAGTATAAATCAAATGTGAATCTGACTGTTGGGCTGAACCATTCTTTCTTGCTACCTACAGAAGTCTTTAGCAACATCCAAAGAGTCTGTTAAATTTCCAATTGCCTCCTGAAATCAGGCACTGATCTTTTCTACAGGCAATGATACCCAAGAAAACCTACATGACATCTCTCTGAAAGATGCTCCAACATTACAGAAATAGGCATCAAGTAAGTACTCTCAACAGTAAAAGTGGAATTACTAGATTAATTTCTCTGGTATATGCAATGCTAGTCATCCCAAATCCCCAGTCAAATACATCCCTTACCTGAAACAAAAGTATCAGCATGAAAACCACACACACATACCCCACTAAACAACAGAAAACAAAATGTCCTAATTTTATTATCCAACGAAATGTGGAAAGTGAATATTACTGTTAAGTTTTAGATGGCTAAAAAAGTGTATTCATGGGAATGCTCTAAGCTGCTTGTGGAAAGCTAAGATGGCCAGTTTCAATAGCTTACAAGCTAAAGGACAATCATAGTCTAATTATTTTTATTCTTGAGTCAAGGAGCCAAAACTAGAGTGACCTATGGTTTAAACCATATATGTACCTGGCATTCTTCTAGCTTCTGAACAAACTTCTCTGTATTTCCTTCTTCAGCTCTGATGAATTCTTTGATTGGCTGAATTTCTTTTTCCATCTCACCCACCTAAATGGAAGCGTATATTAGGTTCTATCAGAACGTCCACAGCAGAGTAGGAATAATTGAAAGTACATTTCATATGAGGAAACATATTTGAACAAGATATTTACCACTGCCCATGCCATTTTATGTTTCAAATCTTCAAGATGATTTCGCATATCATTCACAAATCCAATACTTTTGTAATGTTCCTTTTTTTCACAATAAAGCTGCTTAAGTTCTTGAAGGCGCTTAAAAAAATAAAAAGAGAGGTTCAATACGAAACATTGGAAAGACTTTATTTTTTTTAATTCCATGTCACTGAGACCTAAACAAATCAAAACAATGCAATTTAACTTATATAGTTATTTCCATGCTCAGATTTGTACTAATAATTATTTTAACTTTACGTACCTCTACACCTTGTTCTATCTGAATACACGTATTTTCTTTAGTTTTCATAATAGATGAATAATCTTCTTTCATTTGTTCCAACTGAGTTGCCTTCATAAAAAACTAAAAAGAAATAAAAAGATGCCAACGTCAGATATAGCAGCTTATCTAAGTGAACTTTGAATAATTACCATAGAAAGACCACTCATCCCAACCTCTACATATGCTGAATGATACCCAAAGTAAAGTAACTGGTGAGGTATTTCTGAATAATGAACTAACTCAGCAGTGTCCTAAGATTTTTTTTTAATTTATTGATATCTTTAGAGAAAAGAAACTTAAAAAAACAAAAAATTGGTTTTGCAAGTGGATGACTGCTACAGTCAGACAGTGTACTGGGTCTGGCTGGGATGGAGTTAAGTTTCTTTACAGTGTCTGTTACATTGCTGTGTTTTAGATGTGTGACCAAAACAATGCTGGTAACACTCTGCACTCCTAGTGAAGAGACTGGCAGGTTGTGCAAGAGGCTGGGAGGGGATACAACCAGGCAGGTGACCTCCAACTGACCAAAGAGATATGCAATCCCATAAAACATCACTGTCATAGTTTAACCCCAACCAGCAACTAAATACTACCCAGCCACTCGCTCAGACCCCCCAAGTGGGATGGGGAAGAGAACAGGAAGGGTGAAAGTAAGAAAAGTTATGGGTTGAGATCAAAACATTTTAATAAAGCAAAAGTTGTGCACATAAGCAAAGTCAAACCAGGACTTCATTCACCTCTTCCCATCAGTAGGCAGGTCTCCAGCCATCTCCAAGACAGCAGGGCTCCATCATGCGTAACAGTGACTTAGGAAGACAAATGCCATCACTCTGAAAATTTCCCTCTTCTTTCTTCCTCCATCTTTTAATGTTTTCAACACAAATTCAAAACATAGCCCCTTACCAGCTATGTGAAGAAAGTTAACTCTATCCCAGCCAAAATGTGCACAGTCAGGCTTAGTAATAAAAAGGGAGAGGAGAGGATTTAGGGGGAAGACATCTTTGGCTCCAGAACTGGCTGGGCATCAGTCTACCCATGGGAGGTGGTGAGTAATTGCCTTTGGAGCTCTTGTTTTGTTCTGCATTTTTCTCTCCTCTTTCAGCTTTTCCTTCATGTTTTAGACAATTTTTATCTCAACCCACAAATCTTCTGCTTTTACTCTTCCTTTCCTTTTCCCCTCATCGTGAGCAGCAGGCAGCAGGCAAGGGAAGTGACTGAGTAGCTGTGTGGTGCTTAGCTGCTTACCTGAGTTAACCCACAACAGATCATGAAAATTAAGAACTCTGATTATTTTTTTTTCTCCAAATGCCACCTCTAAAAATCTGAAATCAGTATTTTAATGTTTAATCAAAATGGTTATTTTTCTTACCTTGTATTTGTCACCTTCATTTTTAGACTGTAAAAAGTGCTTACTCATCTCTTGGGTTAAAACAGATACAGGATTATCTACCTGTAAAAATAAATTACTTTCATTTTACTTTAAGTAAAAAAGTTTCCATCAAGTATAAATCAGAACCACAACAAGGACAACTAAGGAACTGTTTGCAGGAGGATAACTGATTTCTAGAATCAGTTTCTAGACAGTGCCTCTTTTTCCATTTAACAACACCTGCACAAAAAATTTTGTCCACTGCCGTTTAGTTTCTCATCATTTAATTGATCAAAGTATTGCATTACATGCAATGAATCACCCTTATTCTTACAGAAGTTGCTACAACACAAAAATCAATACATTCTAACAGAACTCTGTATTGCTTGAAAGGCTGAATATGTTGAATATTTTCCACTTCATGTGCACTACCCGATCTTTCTTTTATCACTTAAGCAGCAAAAACACACTTAAATTTCTGCAACAGCAAAACCTGAAGTAATAAGCAGGACAAAAAAAACCCCAAAGCTGCAGGTACAAAAGAAACCTAAATATGCTAAAACTTTCATTAACAGGATACATGACTCACAATTCGCAGATGACAGAAAATATTTATCTGTCCCAGACAGAATATTATTCTGCATTGCATGAGGTTGAAATTTCAGTTTTCTTTTGCCATTGCATTTGATGAAAGAACATGGAAGAGGTGAACCTCCATTTAATGAAATGGAACCAGTATCTATCCTGTATATAAACTGTATATAAGGCAGTATATAAACTGCTTTTTAATTGAATTGTAACGTCACATGCTGATGTCTTAAACTGCACAGAATTTAAACACTGTAACAATTACCTGTATATTAAAGTGATCCAGTATTCCTACGAGTTCCTCTTTCTTTGATGAAATTAAGGTCCCTAATGGTAAAAAAAAAAAAAAAAAGGAAGGAAAAAATACTAATGGGTCCAAATGATGAATGAAATGAGAAACATCATCCTATCATCCTTTAGAGAGGAGATTTAGATTAGACATCAGGAAGTAATTCTTCACAGGTTAGCCACTGGCACAGGTTGCTCAGAGAAGCTGTGGCTGCCCCATTCCTGGCAGTGTTCAAGGCCAGGCTGGATGGGGCTTTGAGCAACCTGGTCTAGTGGAAGATGTCCCTGCCCATGGCAGGGAGTTGGAACAGGATGATCTTTAAGGTCCCTTCCAACCCAAACCATTCTGTGATTCTGTGCTTTACTAACATCAAGGCATTCAAAGCAATGAAAACTTTCAAAGATCTTCCAAGACTGAGAACAAAACAAACAACCACCAACCAGATTTGCTTTTCAGTCTGTAACTTCTGCTTCCATCCAGATTAATGTGCTGATTCACAATAATAGAGCTACCATACATTTCTGGTTTAAATGCATCTCTACCTTGGTTTCGCAAGGTTATGGAAATATCTGCAGAACTAAAAAAAAAAAAAAAAAAAAATTTATAAAAGAGAACTGAGACGGGTTCCAAACTTCAAAAAAAAAAATAAAATAAAGTAACTTCAGAACATTCTAATTTTCCACAAAAATTGTCATGTCTTTCACAGGTCACAGCCAGAATTCAGACATAGGACCAATCAGAACAAGATATATTTCTGTTGTTTGAGCCAAATCAGTATCAAATACACATGGCCAGAAAGTCTGCCTCACACTGACCTGTTTACACCTTCTATGCTTCAAATAAATCACGACCCAAAAGCAAACAGTTGCAAGAGGAGATTTCCCCTGCCTTCCCTTCACACCTGAGTGCCCTTATCTTTAGGCTGCAGAATCAAGTTGCGTTTTCATAGTTCTCCTGTCCCAAAACTGGCTTCCAGTAGAAACAGTTGCTTTGTTTCTAGAGCCATCTCTAACCAAATTAATCGATAGCTGAATGCTGAAGGTATTCTTTTACAAAAGATGAGATGTGGTTTCAGTTCTGAATTAGTATTTTCTGTTTCTCAAGTGAATGCTGAAGTTTTTACATACTGCCAACAATTTTACTTCAACACCTCTGATCTTTTTATTGATTACCCTAAACTTGTTATCCCCACTAGCAAACATGAATCCACTTTATGAACGTTTAATAATCCACATGCATGTTGAGGTCTTTATATTGTATATTCAGTCATAACACCAGAAAGAAAGAAATAAAAATAATTATCCTCACTCTTTGCATGACAATAATAACTAGTTTCTGAAACATTCTTCAAATGAACTCAATTGTTCTGTAGGATACCCAAGTGCCTAGCGCTTAGAGCAATATAGAGATATTTCAGCTGCTCCAGCCATTGAGTCAGCTTCATTCGGAGTCCGGCTCAGATGTCTCTATACAAATGCATGTAGTACGGGGAACAAACAAGAGGAACTAGAGATGTGTGCAAGGCTACAGGGATACGATGCCAACGGTATCACAGAAATATGGTGGGATGGCTCCTATGACTGGAGTGTTGGAATAGAAGGTTACAGGCTCTTTAGAAAAGACAGGCCTGGCAGACGGGGAGGGGGAGTTGCTATTTATGTCAGTGATAGGCTGGAGAGTATGGAACTCTGTCTGGGGATAGGTGAGGAGGTGACAGAGAGCTTCTGGGTCAGGGTTAAAGGAAGAAGAGCAATGGGGACATTACTGTGGGGATCTGCTACAGACCACCTGACCAGGAGGACTCTGTGGATGAAGCTTCCTACAGACAGATAGGAGCAGCCTCACATTCACAGGCCCTTGTCCTCAAGGCGGACTTCAACTATCCTGGTATCTGTTGGAGGGACGGGACAGCCCGGCTCAAGCAATCCAGGAGGTTCCTTGATTGTGTGGAAGACAACTTCCTCTTGCAAGTAACAGAGGAGTCGACAAGGAGAGGTGCCGTGCGTGACCTCCTGCTCACCAACAGGGAGGGGCTG
>NW_009922488.1:0-7165 GCF_000696875.1 Nestor notabilis
GGCTGTCACCAACCACCTCGCTGTTTTTCCATGTGATTCAGCTTTCTTTCCAGGAGAATCTGCTCCAAGATTTTGCCGGGCACAGAGGTGAGACTGTCTGTAGTTCCCCGGGTCTTCCACCTTCCCCTTCTTGAAAATGGGGGTTACATTTCCCTTCTTCCAATCATCTGGAACTTCACCTGACTGCCATGACCTCTCAAATATGATGGACAGTGGCTGAGCAACATCATTTGCCAGCTCCTTCAGGACCCGTGGATGTATTTCATCAGGTCCCATGGACTTGTGCACGTTCAGGTTCTTAAGGTGGTCTCAAACCTGATCCTCTCCTACAGTGGGCCTGAGGTCTTCAAATCCTAATCCTAAGTGTGCACAGGAAAATAAATATTTTATAGGATTTTAGGCTTTATTCATCAGAGAAATTATGACTTCTGCATTATGTTTTCTCATACCCAATAGAAGGGACATGTACACGTGCTTCTGTACATACACATTGTTTGTATGTATATGTATACATACACACAATGTAGTCAACAGCTTCAGGCTACTGTTGCATAGCAAAGGAACTGACAAGCACCATGTCATGCTCTTCACCAGCCAGAGCTTTGTACCTGTTTAGCACACCAGCCTGCATGCATTTTTCAGAAGGCAGGCTCTTTTAATCAGTCTAACTCCACATAAGAAATCCCATTTTCTGAATGTCTTGATATTCCAAAGCCTTTAAATCTGCATTTCTCAATCTTTGCTGGCCCGTAGGCAAAGCTACTGACCGAGAACCACACATGGACAACATCACAGTTTATTTTCCTGGCCAGCCTGTTTAAATTTTTAATTTCCTGTAGCAGCAAGGAAGGAGAAAAACTAAACAAAAAGAGAAGAAAAAGAGGGTCACTACAAGACTTTCCTGAACATAACTAAACAACAGTGGTATCTTAGAAAAGATGAAAACTAAATTAGTAGGGGAATGGAAAACTTCAGATTTAATTTCAAGTTTGAAGTCAAATTAAATCCGTATCTTGACTCCAGATTACCCACTCTCTTGCCCTAAGGCAAAAGAGCATTTCTGAGGGCAGAAGGGGAAGGCAGAAGAGGACAGTTGCCTATCAATCACTCTCAGCATATTCACAGAATCACTTTGTTTTCCTCAAAGGAAATGGCCCTGTCTAAGCCTGCATCAAGTCAGGAGGCTTTTTTGAGTCTTAGAAGTTCCTGTGTTGCTGCTCTGACGGAACAGGGGAAACCAGTGACTTCAGGGAAAAAAACAAAAGCTGTGTCATGCGGAACAGAACCTGCAGTGACCCTGCCTGTCAAAACTAGCAGCAGTTGAACTGTTGCCCTTCTCTATGCTTAGAACTCATTTACCTTCCATAAAACACAGCAGCTATTTCATTGGAGTTGACCTCTAAAGCAGTTTGTCCAGCTTGATCAAGCAGACCACACCAGAAGCAAGCATGTAAATAAGCATTAAATAAACAAGTGCTTCAGAGCTAGTCAAATTCTCCTTTTCTAGATATAACAAAACACAGGCAAGCCAGCTTTGGAGTTACAGAGCAGGGTTGCCAGATCTTTCTTGTGGTCCTCATCCTGTACTTCCTACCCTACCCTCTAGTCCCTGTAGTTACCAACTCCCTCAAGCCAGATCTGGCAGATGTTGCCTGTTGATCCACAGTATATTTTACAACGATGAAACTCATTCATAGCAATAGTGAAGTTAGCTACTTCATGTAGCAAAGTGTTACACATGGAAACAAAAAACCAGCTCAGCTACAGCAATCATTTATTCTAAACCACAGCCTCTTTCCACTCTCCAGCAGCTGAAGACGGCCATCACAATTTTTCAGCCTCCACTTGGTCAACCCGCTTCTTCAGTCAATGGAGCAACTGAGATAAGACTATTCCCAGTCGAGCTTTCACCATGATGTAGACCAGATGACAGAACTAACGTCAACCCCAGTTTGGCAGTGAATTGTAAAAGGCTTTGAAGAAGCAGCCAGAAAAGACTACAAAGCTTGGCATGCTCACAGTGTAGCTAAAACATAGTTAACAAACCTTCCACTTCACAGGACCTAGGTCAAGAGGTGGTTCAGTTCCATCTGCATCACTGATGCAGCAAATGATATATATACAGGGCTTTGCTATTTTGGTTTTCTGGTCAGTTCCTTTCTTTGAAGAACTGTAATGTAAAAGCTTTCCAGAGTGACCTGCCATTTGATTTAATGAAGATTTGCCTCAGTAACCACAATCTTAAGAATATATTCAAGCACATAAAAAAATCCACAAACGCTGAGCTCCACTGGAAAGCCAAGAGAAATTTCAATTCTTTCCAGGATGGAAATCATAGTGTCTACTTTTGTACCATTCCCATAATTCTCTCAAAAGATTACATATAAAAGTTGTAATACAGAAAATGAAGCAGAAGCTATTAAACAGCTCACTGATGAGAACTCAAAGCTTTTCTATATGAAATTAAACAAAAACAGCATCTTTTAAAAATCAAGTATGTTTTCAGTAAACTGCAAAAGCGTAACAGTAAGACATCTCTGAAACTGCCTCAGTCTGAGCAGGCACTGGACATACAGGGCTTGTATGCAAATTACAATGTTACCAAAGCTTTTTAAGTTGACTGTAAGTAAATTTACATATGATGAAATCCCTGAGCAGCTGAATTTTAATGTCACCTTAATCTGGAGATACAATGAGTTTACAGAGTTTGTCTTGTTCTTTAAGCTTGTCTGTGAGCTTTAACTTTTGACAGGAAATAACAGTGCTCTGGTAATTGTGAGGCAGCTTGAATTTGGCAAAAGCATCACAAAAGACAATGAAACTACATACCCAGGAACTAAATGAAGTTGAATTCTCACTTCAAATTTGTTGGAGAAGGATATGTGTCGTGGTTTAAGCCCAGCCGGCAACTTGGAACCACGCAGCCGCTCGCTCACTCCCCCCCTTTTTCTTCCTCCCCCCACTCCCGGAGGGATGGGGAGGAGAATCGAAGGAATGTAACTCCCATGGGTTGAGATAACAGCTCTCCAGTAACTAAGGTATAATACAAACCACTACTGCTACCAATAATAATGATAAGAGGAATAACAAGGGAAAAGGACACAACCGCTCACCACCCGCCGACCGATACCCAGCCCGACCCCAGCAGCGATCTGGGCCTTCCGGGTAACTCCCCCCAGTTTCTATACTGGGCATGACGTGCTGTGGTATGGAATAGCCCTTTGGCTAGTTTGGGTCAGGTGTCCTGCCTCTGCTTCCTCCCGGCTTCCCCTCCTCTCTGGCAAAGCATGAGACTGAGAAAGTCCTTGGTCAGAGTAAACATTACTTAGCAACAACTAAAAACATCGGTGTTATCAGCATTGTTCCCAGACTGAAAGTCAAAAACACAGCACTGCACCAGCTACTAAGAAGGAGAAAAAATGACTGCTGTAGCTGAACCCAGGACAATATGTTTCTCATCAGCAATACAGAATATGTATCAGTAATCAGGATTTAAATAACACCCTTACCTTTCTATTTCTATTTATCAAAGGGACTTATGTTGAGGGGAAGGGATAGAGACAAGACACAATGCTTTCTGTGAAGCATTGTGCTGTATTTCTTCTCCTTTGACCCTTGCTTCCTGCTCCACTTACCCCTTTTCTGTTCACCTTCAACACAACAGTAAAGAAAGTCTCAGAGAAGCCAATTAATTACAAAGACAGTCCTGGCTACAATTAGGAGTTCTCCCTCCATCTACGCTTGTCTAAAGGCAAACATTTAATGCCAACACATGCAACACCTGGTATTCTACACAGAGCCTACTGCACAACGATGAATTCCTGGATCTAAACCAGTACCCTTTGTGAGCCTTTCTAAACACAAAGAATCAGCGAGTTGTCAAAACTGAACTACATGCATCCCAGAAGAAAGAGGTAGCAGCACTAAGTGTAACATATACTACGCAATTTCCTCCTAACGGCAGCATAGCCAGTTGACTCAGGTCTATCTGTCATGCATTATAAAGCCAAGCTGCTCCTTAGCTAATGAGTGCAAAGTTTTGTTTGTGATGTTAGTGTACTTTTCCCCCTGATATGAATATTTTATACATTTTTTTCTTTGCAATGCATTTAACTTACCGTCATGGTTTAAAAAAAAAAATGGGTTTACAGGTAATTGCTGACTTCCAAGAAGGAGACAAAAAGATTATTTTTTTCTCCTTCTGTGCTTACAGAAACCTCTGTGGGCTTATAACAAAATCAAACAAAAGAGGGCAGATATTCCTTGTTCTAATTGGCCAGTCAGGTTTTCCAACAAGCAGTTTCCAACAACTAAACTGTATTGTGCAAATACACAACAATACAGCAGCCAAGGGAAAGCTTCTTCCAGAGCTCCTTCTCTACTAGCAGCCTATTGCCTTCCCGTATGACATCTCCTACAGCAAGAGCTCCTGACTCAAAAATCAGGTCTGCTGCTTAAACCCTCAGTGAAGTCCTTGCAGGCTTTAGATTCCTTAAGAGACATTACCAGTTACCATGAATTTCTTTATTAACTAATAACTTACAACCCAGTCTAATTTTCTTCATTCATAGCTGTATTAAGTTGGACATCTTTTCATGTCCATGTTCATCTTGAGAAGGGAAACACCACCACAGTGGATGCACCCTTTGGAAAAATGCAGAAAAGCAAGAAGACAGACTATGGATAGGATATTTCACACGAATACAAAGAGGTCTATTACTAATGCCAACAGTTTCTGGAAATTATGGCAGAGCTCATGGTCCAGGGATTGCTAATTGCTAGGCATCAGCAGCTCTATTGCTAGTTTTTTGAGAGCATCTTTGTACAATAGCTGAAGGCAGAACACTATACAAAAAAGACAATAAGCCTAAACTACTGCATTTAATTCATGTGTCTTAGAACCGAAATTACTAAATCCATGAAAAATTATCCCTCAACCTGCAGAAGAACAGACTGAGAGAAAAGACAATAAAGACGGGGGGGGGGAATAAAATGGAGTGCAACAAAACCCTTTCACACCAAGGGATAAAGTCTCAGTACAAAAGCAGTCAAAGCACTTTTTCATTCTCTTAAAGCCCAATGAGTAATGAAATTGAAATGCTGAAGAGGGGCAGTGTGCTGAGCAGAACTGCTGTTACCATCCAAAATTATCACTCAGCAAAGCTCATTTTAACTATCAGTGCAACAGATCGTCTCTTCTTCAAGCTGTAAATTCAGACATTGAGAAAAGCTAAGATCAGTAAAACTCAGAAGATACACTGAGGGAGGACTGTTTAATATCATAGTCACCCTGACAGACAGTCCCCAGTAGCTGGAAAGGCAAGTAACATGTTGCAACAAAATGATTATCAACTATGTAGTTCATACTCACAGCACCAAAATAGGGGGCCTGATGTACAACACCTGTGCCTTCCTCCTCCTTCACGTAACTGTCTACCACCACAGCAAAGGCACCTTTATCTTTGTACTGTAACACAAAAATACATTTTTCATATATATATATGTATAAACATATATAGCAAAGCAGAACTCTTAAGAACATGGAAGAGCCACTAGCCACCTGCAAGAGTAAAGAACTGCATCAGAAATAAGTGACACAGTAAAATGTGACATTCCTAACATTAATAATTTCCTAGGCCATGCATTTCATTTAAACAGTGCCAAATGTGATTAAACCCAAGACCTTTCTGGAAGGCCTCTTAGTCAATTACTCTTCAAGCCACAGATCTTCACACAGTTTTGTGCTTAACAGACTATAAATCAATATGCTCCTTTGGGTGAGGATACAACCAAGAAAGCAACAAGGATTCTTTATACAGAAATCCCTGCACTTTCATATGCCCACTGTACCTTCTAATTTCAAAAAAGAAGTTTGCCTGTACAGTCATGTGTGTTCTTTATTTCCTTCAGAGAGTAAGTTGCTAAGTAAAAAATTGCCAGGAAAAGATCCAACAATTTAATTTTCAGTGTATTCAATATGTAGGCAATAAAGAGATATTTTCTATTCATTAATACAGAAGTAGTAAAAAAAATTGCTGCAGTCACAGCTGAACCAAGTATGTTAAAAAATATTAGGCTTGGCTTGTTCTGAAGAGGGATATTTTGAGATAAGACATACATTCTAAAAAAACCAAACCCAGAAGATGCCCATCTGCTCCTCAGCAGTACAGCAGGACTCAAAGAACAGATCCATTCCAAACCTCTACACCTGCAGGCCCATTTTTCAATTCAGCTGTGGTTTGACCTTTCCCTGGAAATAACAACTCCTGCTCCCTACAGAGGTTCTCTCACCTTTGCCGACTTCAGCACATGCTTCAGAACAGATGGTAGTCACAAATGACCAAATCCCTTACAGGAGGTAACAGCTGCTTGTCCAGCAGTACTATAATCCACTTCAACTCTTTGAAAAATTTAATCCATTTTTAATCAGGCTTTTAATATATAAATTCTCTACCCCTTCTCTTATTCTATTATCTGCAGTGCTGTTAGCTACACTAGACTTATGCAGTGCTGAAATGCTGCACAGGATGACATCCATAAAGAACAGATATATCAGTAGTTATTTTAGCAAAGGCTTTTAACTCTTCAGTGAAAATCACTACATGTCTGCAACTGTTATCCACGAAGTCATTCTCCTGTGAGAACAAAATCTGGGGACTTAATAGGCAGACAACAGAAGCTCACCAGATGAGAAGTTCAGAGCCTGTTGCCTACTCATTAACATGTATTGGAAGTTTCTCTGCAGTCTAAAATTGAACTACTATTTATGACTGAATTCTTACTCTGGGTATATTTAAAACTTAAGGGGAGAAACATAGGAAAAAGTAAACTTGGTTTTTCAACCCTTCACTAGGACTTTGAATAATTTAATACAACCTGGGGTTTGTTATTAGAACACAAGATTTCTATAACACAAACAAGGAGTGCTAAGAATGGGTTTTAATTTTCTCTTTGTATCCTGTATCACACTCCAAACTTGTTCTTACCTGAATAAAATATTCAAAGAGTGGTTTATATTTCTTGCCTTTAAGAGCAATGCCAGGAAACCTGAAGAGAAGGATTTACATGAACACAAATTAACAACTAGACAATTGCTTTTCATTTCCATTTTCCCCCATCCCTAACAGCATTTTACTTCACAAGGGGGGGGGGGGGGGGGGGTGCG
>NW_009922488.1:7196-32325 GCF_000696875.1 Nestor notabilis
GGAGCATTTCCTCAACAGTTTCCTTCCCATTTCTACACCTCTTTGGCAATTTGGACTTGGACAAAAAACATAATGTCTTAATGCATCTCTGTTAACAGTCAACAAGTATGCTTGTACCTGATGGTCTTGCAATCAAGCAACCATTGTGAATTAATGAAGCAATTAATCACTAACCACCTCTTTCAGGTAAAGCTGGGCAAGAAGCTGCTGGATAAAACACAATTTCAATTTAATATTCATAACAACAAAGCCCTAGAGCTCAGCATGTTCAACAGAACTAAATAAGCACAGATCCAAAACACCTAAAAGTTATATGCACAGAAATTGTGATACAGGGTATTGCAGCATTTAAAGCTTGGATACCTCACTCCTTATTCTAAAACTAGGCATCCAAACTCTCCACAGGCATCTCAGACAAAGATCCAAAACAGACAGGACTAACTGAGGAACCAACTGAGCCTCACAAGAAAAGTTAGATAGAGCCTGTAGATCTGGCTCTCTCTCAGACTTCTGACAATAGTTGACAAAGATGGTGATTAGGTTGGGATTTACTGCTCAGAACTCTGTTGGAAAGTACTTAAATCTCTTTCAAGAAAAAGTCTAGTCTTCTAAAGCAATGGTCAATCCATAAAACACTTGGCTAAGGAACAAAGCTGTTTCATTGCACAGAAATTAACTCAAGCAGCATTTAATGCTTAGTTAAAGAGCACTACTCCTCAGCTCACCATACATAATATCCACTAGGTAAAGGGAAGATTTCTATTTTAAGCCACAGATTTGTGGATGGTTTATATGTTTTATATTACAAACAGCCTTAAGAATGTTTGAGGTGCTTAATCAGGATCAGATGAGAGAAAGGCATCCCAATATTCAGCCGTACAGATGTGGGAATGCTCAGACACTGAACATGAGGCACTAGAACAGGCCTCTAAAAAAGTAGTTAAATTCTACTGAAGTCAGTGAAAGGTAAGGGTTGTGGGTCACTTTTTCTCTCTTGAGATCTGAAATACTTCGTTTATCGAAGTCCTGAACTTCAAACTGAAAATTTATGCTGCCTTCTTCTGACCTAAGTTCTAGGGATAACAGACTCATTTGAAGTCACTATAGTAATCCTTCACTCTCAAGAGATCAGGTATCTCTTTTCTGGATTCTCAAGAATCCAAAATGAGAAAATAATGGGGAAAAAAAACAGACAAAGTGTTTAATATGCCAACAGACTGAAATGTAACACAGAAGGAGGAAAATGCTCAGTCATTTCATATCTATCACTGCTATAATAAAACAAGAAGCCATTCAAAAGGCCAAAAATAGGGTAATGTACCAAGACCAATCATTCTGCAAAGTAACCAGAAGTATTCTGATAAAGATGGTAGCCATCGCATCAGGTAAACATGGAAGTATTCTCATCTGCTCTCACACAGAAACTTACCATCTACACCTGGGAGAAGAAGGGAGAGAAAAGTCAGATTTGAGGCAGGGTGGGAAGGCTGAGAGTACTCAGGAAGTTCAGATGACCTCAGACACACAAAATTTTCACTGAGATCATTCCTTGACCTCAGCCTGGCACCTGGTATAAAGCAACTGCCATGAATTTTCTGCCTGACAATTCAAACGTGAGCCAAAGAAAGAAGAAAGTTAAGGGTGGAAATAGGAAAGTTCATTTCCATGAACTTCTATTAAAAAAGATCTAAATCTTTAAAAGATCCATTTACCTATCAGCCACCACTTAACTGTCTCACACAGTTCACATTTGAGAGAACTAATTTACTACATAAAAGAAAAATTGGAGCATGACCAAAAAAATTTATCAGCTTCGCAAGACTGCAGCACTAATACAAGAAAGAAGAAACATACACCTTTCTGCAAGGAGAATAAAAATTGCTAGCAGACTTAGGTATAGGCACAGAAAGGTAAAAAAACCCAAATCACATATTGCAGGGGAGGAGAGGATCAAAAATATGACTAGGCAGGGACATAAGCAACAATTGAAACCAGTGTATGACTGTCTTAAGAGCAGGTACTTCACAGTGCTGACAAAAACACCACACCAATAAAAGGCAAAATGTTCAGTGCATTCCTGGATAGAGAATGACTGCAACCAAGATTGAAATTAAAATCTGTACTCCTCTAAAGGAATTTGGAACCAAAAAAAGACATAAACAGGTTTAATACCTCTACCTTTCTTAATTTTTTCCAAGTCTAAAGGAAAGACATTCAAAAAAATTTAAGAAAATCGAGTGGGTTTGGTAGAAGGTTTAGTTTTCAGACACTCTGAATAGGTTTCAAAAGACTGGAAAGGGACATAACACAGTATCTATACTTCCAGTGAGAAATTAAGTACTACTAGACCTAAAAACCTGTCGGACAAGTTAACAACCTGATTCAACTTTAAGTGATGAAACAGTTTTTAAGTGAAGTGCTAAAGAACATACAATATGAATTTGTCAAGAACAAGCCACACCAAGACAAATTACTTCTTTTTAGGCAGACTAACTAGCTTAGATAAGAAGCAAGCAGACAGATTTTAGTCTTACTGTTATAGTAAGACTTCAGACTCTTTGACATCTCATTCTGGCACACACAAATATTTTAACTGGGTGACTGTACGTTTACATGGATGCACAACCACTTTGAGAAAAGAGTTATTGTTAATTCAGTATCACACTGAAAGAAAATTTCAAGTGGCATCCTGGCAGGGACTATCATAACGCTGACACCATTCAATGGTTTTACTGATGGCTCTGAAGGAGGAAAAAAATCTGGAGATCAGAAGTTCTGTCAACCCTGAAGAATGAGAGCACTGAAAATCATCTTTATAAACTGAGCACCAGCTTAAATTGATAACAGAGTAAGTGACAGATGAAGAGAATTCAGCTGGGGGAGAGGAGGGGAAATCAGTGCAGAAATACAAACTAAGAATTACTCAACTGTCACAGTATGAGGCATCAAAGTAGACATCTTAAGCAAACATTCCAGCTCTATATCCCCCTAATTCAATGACTACATGTAATTGCTTAGCCGAAATAAGATGTATCCTCCTTTCTAAATTTTTTTATTATTATTTTTTTAGGCTTTCAACTGCTTGGTAAAAATAAAAAAGATAAAAATAAAAGTGATGGCAACGAAGAAGAGTGGTTGTTCTCAAAAGAAATTTTAGTCTTTGCTTTTTTATTATTATGGTTTTGTGTGGTGTGGGGTTTTCGTTAGGTTTGGTTGTTTTTTTACCCACTACACAAGACTGAATGAAGTAAAAAAAATATGTATTTGCTGTATTTCACCTCATTAACAGACTGATGCCTTACACAAAAAAATTAGGAGAAGCCAAGCTAGAGAATTTAATGACTTACTAAACAATTCCTATTTTTCCACTGAACCAAGATGAATAAGCAGTCTTCAGAAAGCATTAACTGCCACTAACTACATAACTTCGGTAGAACACCCTACAGAAGCAGTATTTGCTCCCTAAAGACAATAGTTTTGCTTTTGCCCATTTCCCGTTAAATATTTAGGTAATGTTTAGAAAGCATTCAGCACTTGGGCAATCTCCAGGATTTTTTTTGAGACTTTTAAGCTAATCTCTTTCTATGAACACACACAGGAAAAGGACTAAGGAACCTTCCCACCTCTCACAGAAATATAACGAACCAATGAAACTTTTATTCTATTTGTAGCTTCATGTGCAAGACCAATTTGTTCTGGTAAATTTCCATTTCATTTATAGATTTTTGCAAGATACACACGTATGCAGGGAAATCCATCTTTACATAACTGCAAAAACCAACTTCTTGAAAGGTTTAACTTGTGATCTATAAAAATACTGGAAGTTAACAAGTGTGCAATAATTCTATGTACTTGCCTGTCAAGTATCTCATATTCACTGTCAGATTTGTACAGTGCTATCAGCCTGGATTCCATCAAAACGTAGATCTTTCCCGTGGCACTATCTAGAATATAAAATAAAACAAAAAGTTACATAAATCTCAATTTAAAATCCTCATTTGCACCATTATGAAACCTTTCAATTTATGCAAGATGGTATCATATTAGCTATAAAACTAAGAGAATAATCCTGCTGATCGACAACTAGTTTCCAGCTGCTTCTTCCCCATACAGCCACTTAACGAACACTTTTCAAAAGTTAAGTTTGAACAGAAACCGCAGGATGAAACCCAGGGCACTGATTTTCAGTGTGCTTTTTTGTTCAAGAGGCAGAAATACACTACCTTGCTTATTATCACTGTGCCAATGAAAAGCAATTGAAAAATTTCAGTGTATGTAACTGAAACAGAGGGAAGCAACTGGAAGACAAACAATTTACACATAAAATCAAGATTATGAAGTTGACATCAGGGGTTATGAGTGCACTTTATGCTGCCTTTCTAAGATTTACTATTCCGATCGATTTTATGCTGGATTTCTTTTTAAAGGAAGTGAATACAAATAAAAAGTGAAATGTTACAAAGGAAACCTGTTTTCTACCCCCAAACAACCCTAAACCCTTAACTTCAATAAGAAGTTTCATTCGGACTACTACCCTCCCAAATTATTCAGGGTCTCTATACCACCAGTAGTCTGCAGGCCAAAGACATCCAACCCAAGAACTCAGCATCTGAGACATGTGTAGGTGTTAATTCTGAAAGTATCCCAGTAACTCTTCGAGGTGAGCACATTTATGTTAACACCTCTGAAAACCAAAACATATTTACTTTTCTCTTAAAACAAAGAAAACCCAAACAGAGAGAGTTCACTGTAAAGTCCTCTGCAACTTTTGTTTAACAATACCTTTGACACACATTAGATTCATGGGGTTATGCTGGAACTGGATTGGCATTCTTTTACTCCAGACTAAATGCCATCATTAGCTTACATAGTTTTCCCCCACCTCTCTTCTTTTAAAACAAAGAAAATGTACACTAAAAAGTAAGAAAAGGTGAGCAGTTTGGGAGAACCTGAAAACAGGAGTGCAAGAAGTACTTTCATGCAAATTCATGATTACTTTTTTTTGGGGGGGTGAAGGTCTTTTAGATGACAACTGCATTTCCAGGATAAAATAAATTCCTAAGTGAAAAGGAAGACACATCCTAACATACTCCCTTGCCAACTGAAAAATAAATAAATAAATAAATAAATAAATAAATATGGAACTGCAAACCCCAGCACACACCTTGAAGCAGTAACAAGAAAAGCAACAGCCTATACTGTTTACGCATCCTACATGGTCTGTTGCATACAATTCCTGAAGTGCTGGTGCTCTCATCAAAGAGATTACCTTGTAGTACAACTTGTTTAGCCAGGCACAACAACTTGTCCATGAGTAAGCCGAGGCACATGGTCAAATGTAGTGTTACACTGCAACTCAGGGTATATATCTTGGCTTACATTTGTGCTAAAAACATCAGAGTAGGACCTGACATCTTGAGTATGTTATGGGTTAAGAGTGCAGAGACATTCACTTACTGCAACTTAGCAGTCTTATAGCAGTAACTTGTTCATGAGTCTGAGCCCTAAGAAAGGAGGGAAGAAAAAAGCTGGGGACACCCAGTCACACTTCCCTGTGTCTTAAATATAGTGTTACTTTAATACAACAGAGAAAATATTTGCTCTTCCACTTTATTTCAACTATAAATGTATCTCAGGGGAACAGTTCTCACAATGCATGCAAAATAAAAAGAGCACAACAGTCAAAAATCATTAGCCACATCGGAAGAAAAATCTCATCCTCAAAAATAACCCTGATCTAACCCCAGCAAAGCACTATAAATTCAGCATAAAACAGCCTATAATACAAAATGTAAGTACATATTCACAGGCATTGAAGAAAGAAATGTTCACTGTATGTCACCTTCAGTTAACACTTGCCTCTCAACTTAACATACTGCAATTCCGGATTAACGCAAAGGGCCAGGTTACTAGGCAAGGTCCAAGGAGTAGTGGTCCAAGCAACAAGAGAAACATTTGCATCTTCATCCAGTGGGAAGCTCACAGTCACTGCAGGATCTTGAACGTCCTTAAAAACAAGATAAAGTCAAAAGGGGGCAGCAGGGATGTGAATTTACTTTGTGCACCAGTGAGAAAATATAAATCTAAGAAGCAGTAACTCTTACTGCTATCCACCAAAATCCATCTTGCAACTGGCCTAGTTCATCACTGTAGTGGTAGAAGGTAAAGCAGCAGCATAACAAAGTTTGAAGAGAACATGAGTCCCAACACACCTCTATTATATCAGCACAAACTGCCAGTCCAACAAGGCCACAGAGTTAAAAATTCAGATTAGCACTGAGATTTTGGGAATTAGCTGCCAGAACACCAGAGAGCTGAGTGTCAGTTCCCTCAGGAACTCTTATAATCCCATTTGAAAAGTTTATAAGCAATCTCAACTGTCAAGAAAAATCAGCAGTTTCTCAGATACTGCTACACAAAGCCTTCTCCTACCTCTTCCTATAAAGCCAGGGAGTAAGAAAAATGACTGTCATTTAAGAAGATGCAATCTCTTATTAGGAAGCTGTTTAAGGATAAAGATATCTAAGTGTATTTAAGAGTATATTTATTTATGGTATTTAAGGGTATTAATTAATATTTGAGTAAATATTTAAAGGTTAAAAAAAAATTCTCAGGGAAGGAGACCTTTGCCATATACTATACAAAATTTTGCCTTCAAGTGAGTCAAAAGAATCCCCTGAAAACAAAGCTTTTCTTTCAGACAACTACAATCCTGTTCAGTCACTTCACATTTCACAAACAAGCTGAAAAACAACTTGGAGAAGCAAGTCTAATCTTGCAAGTATGAAATTATTCATTTTGAATTCATTATTAATTTTAAAAGCCAAACAAAAACAGGTGCGAGGTCCACAGACCCTAAAAACACAAATACGTCCTATACCCTCATTATGTCTACAGCAAGGTTCTCTGGTTTCCCATGGAACAGTTAACAGCATCATGGGACAGGCAGCTATTTATGTCTGAGCTAAGGACTGCTCCAGAGGGAATTTTCTGTGAACATCTGGTGCAGTCAACAATAAAACATAAATCTTGCAGAACTCTCAAACCACCCTCAATACCAAGTAAAGATGGAGCTATCACTACAGTTCTGTCTCTACCAATTGTTAAATGACACCGTAAGCTATTCACTTCATTTTTCTGAAGCACTAAGTTGACCACATAGATACCAACAACTGGCAAGCCATAACAAGATAACATCCAGGCAGCCAAGTAAATGGCATTGTATAATGTTTTAATCTGCACAAAATTATACCTGCTTTCATCCAAAGCACTTCTGTTAAATCTAATAGAAGCTACTGACATAGTTGACTCAAGCGTACATTAGATGCCTAGCTCAGTTTCTCAACTTGCCTCTCATGTCCTGTTATTTCTCATGATTTGTGTCCCAACTCTCCCAGGATGGATAAATAGAAGCCAAAGCCTGTTTCCCACAGTGAGAAAGATAACAGCTGCCTTACACCCAGAAATGACTGGTCTCGCCAAGAATAAATCATGTCAGCTTATGGACCTATAACATTTCAGCCTTAAAAATACCACCTCTAGCAGACAAAGAAGATAATTTTTGCATGAAGTGACAGAGCAGCACACACCCCACACACACACTACTGGTTTAAAGTAAGAAATGGCATCTAAGAATTTCATTAAGTCTGAAGAAAAGAGCTTTGCTCTATAGAAAAGGGGCATACACACCAAAAAAAAAAAATCCCCAAAATAGTTTTTGTTCTAAAGAAAGCTCATGAATCTGAGCCTGTATGAAGTGTCAGTAAGTGCAAACAAAGTAATTACTTCGGTTGTCAGTCACAAACATCAAGAAATCATTGCAGGTTGCACTTTCTTAAATCACAAAACCTTTATTTTTCAGCAGGGTCTAACAACCCCTCAGCAATATGGAAAGCTCCAGTATCTGCAGGCTGCAATGTACTACAAGTCTATCGAAACCTTTTTCCTAAATGCTATTTTTGGCCAAATTGGCCTTTTTTAGGCAAGATGTGAAAATGACCAGATGTAGAATTTGTGCTAGCTCTCTACAGTTACAACCTAAGTGAAACATCTACCATGTAACGATAGACCTAGGTGGGGATTGGAAAGGAAACAAAACCTCTGTCCACAAAGCTAGCATGAAATTTGGAAAACTGGGACACAAGTTCTGCCCTCACATATGTGAACATACATCTATTTCCTACTGTTTCTAGTCATTCACTTTAAAGGAACATCTTTAAAAGAGAGCATACCATGCATTATATAGGTAAAACATTTCCTGGAATTTCTCAATCTGAATTAATGATTCTCTGAAGAGCTGTTAGCCTAATGCTCTACAACCAAAAACAGCCTTTGACAATTCCCATTAATTCCCCTCACAACAGATTTCAACTCTGTCAAGGACCTTCCTTTTTTTCAGATCTGCAGAGACAGGGACAGCTGCAGCTCTCCTCCAAGTATCTACCATAAAAACCCAACACATCCTGAGAGCCCAGAAAAGAAGTGAGAGTAATTTACCAGAATAAAACAAAGTATGTACTTCATAGATCTGTAAGTAGTAACCAAGAATGGCGAAGAAGGCTAAGATCAAGTGATCCAAATAAATACAGCAAAATATAATTAGAAGTAACTCATTTACCTGATTTTTTACTATCAATTGGGAGTGCAATAAAATACTTATGTACCACCAAGCAAAAGAATACTAGTTTTCCAAATCCAAACTGAAGACAATAGAGAAATCTGACTGCAACATATAACGTATGCATATACTGACTTACCTTGTAATTCTGATGGGACTCAAAGTTTGACAGTGGGGTGTTACATGCAGTTGAAAAAGGCATGACCTTGACACCTCTATACACCAGTCCTTTGTCATACAGTTGCTTGAAAACCCACCTGGGAAGTAAACATGGAATAGTAGTTGGCACTTCAAATTTAGCACATCGACAGCAAAACAGGGTTCTGCTTGAGCTGGAGCACCATTCTGAGTGACACCTTTTTTAAACAATCAATCATCAACTAAAGACAGTATTTGCAAGTCAAAAGGAAAAAGAAATTGATTGCAACTGTTTTTCTGGCTGACTTTACCTTTAGCTGATTCAGCCAGCGTGGTTTTCACTGCAGTGACTGCACAGCACATACTATTTAGTTGAAACATAAAACTGTATTGCTGACTCATCTTTCTCAAGTTTCTGGAATACAAAGACCACCTGAAATTTGAACTATTAACAAGACTGCAATCACTCATTGAGAGAGAAGTCATGTAGAGCATGGCTGCTCAATTAGCACATGATCTTAAGCACCTACTACAGTAACAAGTGCTACAGAAGAGAGACAGATACAGGTTAGAGACACCTGCAACCCACCCTGAGTAAATCCTGACTATCTGAAGAGCACTTTTCACAGAAGGGCACAGCTAACCATGCAAAGTCCCACAATTTACATGAATCCTTTCCTTGATCAGCTCATCTCACTCTGGACTCAGCTCCTGTCCAAAATCACAGTCTGACATTAAGCTTTAACTCTGTTTATGAAATCTTCAATACAGCCTGTAGCATATTTGGATCCTTACAGTGTCTCAAAATAGTCAAGACAGCACATAATATTACAGTATGACAAACTGTGTCAATATTCAAGATAAACAGAAGCTGGAAGAGAAATAAATTTCACACAGGAACTCATCAGGCACCCATGTGATGGACAAACCCCTGTGTTTCTCTGTATCTGAATACTGCAGGGTTTACTAAAGGATCACCAACCTTACTTCAACCTGGTACACCAACAACATCAGCTTATCAAGTCTTACTGACTTGCACACTTAGTGGTACAGCCTGCTTGGTGGCTACTTTAAAAGTAAAGGCCTTAAATAATCATGCCAAACTCAGTTAAAATAAACAAATAAGTAACTCGGAGTCTCTGCAGAGTCTCGTCATTTCAAACTCTAGAAAAAAATTGTTAAACAAGGCTGACTTTAAAAGCTCCTTTACTCAAACTACGTTTTCAAACCACCCTGATCACTCTTCTGAGTCCCTTTCCAGATAAATAGCTCATTGCTAAGCAACCAGCCCCAACCTGGCAAGCAGCACTTCCTTCTGTCGGCTGTCATTTTGTGCTTGAGAATCTGGACCTGTATTTAAGTCAGTGTCTTGTCTTCTATGTTTGAAATCATAACCCTCAACACAAAATGCAAGTAGACTATTGCACTGATTTCTATCTGCAACCCAAAACAAGAACATCAAAATATATGCACTGATCTGCTGTCATGGAATTTCCACAGTGCCTTGACTGGAGTAATTATTACCCTGCAGATTAGAAAGCTGGAAAAAATATAGGCTTTCATGCTGTTAAAACATGCAGTCCACTCAGATTCACTCATGGGCCTCTAAAAGTCCAGAATTTCCTAGAAATGGTCACCAACCTCAGAAAAATTACATAATCTGAAGTCTAAGATGGATAAAGCCCCAGAGACCCTCAGGAGCATCAAGTTCTGCCACAAGAAGAACCAAACCCAGAAGTCTTTCAGATCTGTGCACTCCAGTGAAGGTGCCTTACTTTACACCCAGAGCACAAAAGTAAACTTTTAATGTAATAAACGTCACCCACGGACAAGTTATGGTTGCCCAATCCCTAACCCAAATTTGACACATAGCAGTGAGTGCATCTGTTTTACAACAGAGGCTCTATCAACTTAAACTGGCATAAATATAAGTAAGTCTTTCATTAAAAAAATTAAAAAAACCACATTTGTGAATACAGTTTCATCAACTTTCAGTGTATACACGGGAGCTGGCTAGTTGCAGAAGTTTTTGTGCAAGTTAAAGATTTAAATGTATGCTTACCATCTCAGAGCATAACTAACATAGATTGTGACAAGTGACAGCACTTACACTGAAGGTGTTCTATTTGCCTTTCAAAACCAGTTAACTATCTATATCTATATCTACTTTCTAAAAAACACTGCCTACTAACAACATAGAAGAAAACTACTCGGAGAAACACTGAATATTTAATTCTGCTGTAAATATAACTGTAAACTCAGAAAACCGTAAACTCAGAAAAGGTGAACACTAGATGGAGCTGCCAAGTTAAAAATCCAAGCCAGCATCTCCCTCTTGTGGTAATTCTGCCCTATTGCAAACCAAGTGCTCCCCAGTGGTTCCACTGCTGAGCAAAGAGATGGGCTTACGAACCACATCACTCTCCAGAGCTCACTCATTTGTAGTTTATAACCTCTACCCTCGAACAATCATTCCAACTTATTAAAGCAGAATTACGACTTAGTCAATACTGCTGCGTGATGCAACAACCCTCACTGTCACTGCAAAAAGCTGTTCTCGAAAAACACCAAACTGGTTTCCTTAACAAAAAGGCTTCCAAGAACAGTTCTTGTGTGACCGTCAGAAGCAGCACAGAGATGACTCCCAACGAGCTTCCGACCATCAGAAGCAGCACAGAGATGACTCCCGACGAGCTTCCTCCGAGCACCAATGCCCACCTAAAAAAAGCAACTGCTAAAGGTGGACTTAGATCTAACAGTTAAGAGTCACTTATATGCCGGAAGATTTCAGGTTTTGGTTAAAAGTTTGAGACACGGTATTTTAAACAATAACCTACCAACACATGTTTTAACTCTTATGTTTGCAAAATGCTGATCACTCGCAAGAAAGAGGGTCTAGGTTTGTAAGCCAAATATGAAACTCTGGTTCTTTCTGAAAAGTAGTAAGCTAACAAAACCACAGGGCTCCTTTCTACTGACAAACAGAAAACATTTACTCTCAGAGGTTAAAAATCAAACCCTGTTCCTCTACTTCTGCTACGTTTCTCCTCAAATGTAAATAAATTTAGTTGCAGCCTCTTGGCTGTGCGAGCAGCACTTACATATGCCTTTACTGAAGGAAAATGCTGTTAGGGAAAAGGTGTACTAAAGATGCATATTCCAGCCACTTACTAATAGAAAACCTGGTCCCTAAAGATGGAAGACACCTCTAACTTCTAAAAACCGTAACACACACTGAAAAGTTTGTTGTTCCTAAAGTGTCATGAGGGGATGATACACAGTAAATAAGACTGTGAGTTACTCTTACCATACGCATAACTTCAAAGAAAATAGAACTTTGCTACAATATTCATTGATCCAGGCCACATACACACCATGCAAACACCACATGGATATAGTAAACTCCTACAAATGAAGCTTTTGCTTCCAAAAGATACTGAATCAGTCAGTGCAGTAGTCAAAACACCCTTAGCATCCCACACAAAACCCAACATTCCCCAGCATCCTCCAGAAGATGCAAAAGTAAGCTGCCCTCTTCAAATACACACATTCACTTCACATTGAAGGATTTCATCTCAGAGCTTCTCAAATTCTTAATGCCATTCCTATTGGGTATCAAGTGATTTCAAGTGATTCTGTGTGCAAAGACTCGGTATCTAAAGATTTGCTAAGGGTTTGAAAACTCCTAGCTTTCCAGAAAATTAACGTACTTATTACTAACATTGAGAAGTTATTTTCAAACTCATATCAAATGCTTTTTATCCTTTTTAAAGAAAGAAAACAAAACACAACAACAAAAGAACAACATAGGAATTGTAAACTCAATTACCAACAAAGACTAAAAGCAAAGTGGGCAAATCATTACGACAGCAGGACCTAGAAGTGCATTATTTCAACATGTCCATGGTAGTATAGATAAATGAACAAAATTATTGTTGTGTGACCTAGCATCAGTTCATGTCATGATAAATGACAATTTAACAGCCTCACAAAAAAATTATGAACACTACACTGTGAAAGAAACTCTGTCACCTACACAGTGCAGCCAGCAAACCGCATCCAAACAGCACCATAAGCAGCAGACATTGAGGAATAGGTTCTCCTGTGACTCATGAGCAACACTTGAAAGACAAGATGAAATCAAAAAGAAAGCAACAATGAAAAACAGATGCATGGGGATGAAAAACAGAAAGACTCAACACATGACATGAGTCAAAAAAGCATAAACCTAAGAGGAACATTAAGTCCAATAACAAACACCAACAGCCTGTCTTCAGAACACCTTAAGACAGACAGGAAGAACAATTGTTCTGGGGCCTAGGAATCCTAAATACAGAAGTTGTCAAGTCTTATGTTCAACTAGCAGTGAAAACCTGAAAATCTCAGCATATAGAGATCATTCTGTCCCAGGATTACTCTCCAAGCTGCAACATTTGGATCAGTGTGTAAATGATTCTGGATCAAGCCAGAAGTGCAAAATATGCAGAGCAGAAAATATAAATACCTAAACCTGATGCCAGACTTAGCCCAAAGATCATCCAACTAAGTAGGAGTTTAGTGCGTTCTCCTTCAAAATACAGGCAAGGAGGTAAAACAACATGGATGGGAATGGTAACAAGATAACAAGGGCCTAGAGCACTAAATGCACAAAAAACATACAAGTATGAAAAAAATGCAGATAGCTAGTAGAAGAAAAAATGGTCAAAACAGAGCTTTTATGAAAAGTATCTCTCTAAATAATCAGTCACTCACAAAATACACAAATGCAATTCCTGTTAGGACCCACAAATCTGTTATTCTGAAATCATTCTGGTTTAGTGCTGGATAAACTACACACGCAGGCAAAAAACAATCAAGTCAGAGAACAACAACTACTGCTTAGAGAGAAATGTAAAAACAAAATACAATGTAACAATCCAGTTGCTTTGATTTTTTTTTGCCAGTCTTCCTCTCGAAGGGGAGTCTCCATTTACCTCTGCACTGAGAAGGGCTGAGGCAGCTGGACATGGACATGAGTGACAGAGCTCATCCTAAGAATATGGAGTATAAAAAAAAACCTCAGCCATCACACCAAAATGAAAATAAAGCAACATATAAGGAGCCAGGCAACCCAAGGCAAGTATTGTCTACAACCTCTTCAGCTGCAGCTGAGAAGAGGTGCAGTGGCACCCCAAGCCTGATGATAATGCAAAAGAAAGGGGCAGGGTGGCAAGGCCAAAGGTCACACTTGATAAGGAAGGAAAGCGAGGTCCCCTCTTAACAATCCTAAAGGGAAAACTGTAGCTGGAACAACTGAGATGGGTCCAGTGGAAGGAAGGCAGAACTGGCAAAGTGCCCCATCACCAAAGGAAGCTCCATACTGTGTTTCCACAGTAAAGAGCACGGCTTTAGTGCACAGCCATGATTTCAAATATGCAGAGTACCAATTTTCTACTCTAACTAGGAATGTTTCTCATTCTCCCCCTGCCACTATTTAGTGTTACCACATAAGGACTCAAGAGTACGTTCTCAGGGTACGGAAGTAGTTAAGAATGTTTCTACTACCTGTGGTTTCACACTGTACAAGCAAGTCATAGAACCCTAGAACAGTTTAGGTTGGAAAAGACCACATCCAAGAAAGGATGGAGATACTCCTTAGTCCTCCTTTTGTTGCTAATGCATTTACAGAAAGATTTTTTTATGTTATTGTCTTTTACAGTAGCCAGATTAAGTTCTAGTTGGGCTTTGGCCCTTCTCATTTTCTCCCTGCAAAACCTCACAACACCCTTGTAGTCCTCCTGAGTTGCTTGCCCCTTCTTCCAAAGGTCATAAACTCTCCTTTTTTTTCCCTCAAGTCCCAGCCAAAGCTCTCTGTTCAGCTAGGCTGGTCGTCCTCCCCACAAGTTCACCTTTTAGCACATGGGGATAGCCTGCTCCTGCACCTTTCAGATTTCCTTCTTGAAGTATGTCCAGCCTTCCTGGACCCAATTGCTTTCCAAGACTGCCTCCCAAAGGACTCTGTCAACCAAGCTCCTAAATAGGCCAAAGTCTGCCTTCTGGAAGTCCAAGGTATCAGTTCTGCTGACCACCACCCCCCCCTTTCTTTTCTGATAACTGCAAACTCTTTATTTCATGATTGCTGTGCCCAAGATGGCCTCAAACCATTACATCACCCCCAAGTCCTTCTCTGTTGACACACAACAGGTCCAGTGCGGCACTTTTCCTATTTAGCTCCCTTACCTGCTATGCCAAAAAGTTCTCTTCCAGACATTCCAGGAACCTCCTGGACTGTTTCCTCTCTGCTGTACATATTTCCAGCAGATAGCTGGTAAGTTTAAGTCCCCCACAAGAATAAGGGCTAGTGGCTGAGGGGCTTCTCCCAGCTGCCTACAGAATATTTCATCTGCCTCTTCATCCTGCTTAGGTGGTCTGTGAGAGAATCCCACGACGACACCTGCACCTTGCTATCCTTCCCCCTGATTCTTACCCATAAACACTCGACCATCATTAGTCCCATCATTAACCCACAGAAAATCAAAACACTCCCTAACCGTTTTTAAAACTGAATTACGCCCGAAGTGCAATTGCTAAATCTAGACACTAGATGGTGATAGGAAGCTGTTTAACCGTAAAGCTGTGCCACAGAGGAAATAAAAACTCCTCGTCATCATACCCAGAAACGTGCCACCACTCTGGCCTCAAAGCTGTTCCCTTCCTCCTCTCCTCAGCACTTCACAGGCTGTTTCCTCAGCGGCCTGGGAGAATCGCTCCCGACATGCAAACTCACAGCCTGCCTGAGAGCTATGCAATAAGCCAGCAGTGAGACAGTAATTCACTAACTGGTTTTTTTGGTTTTGATCTGTTTTTCCCCAAAGCTCACATGCTTCTTTCAGCCCAACTGTAGAACAGTAAAAAGTTTAAGATCACTCCAAACTGCTCTCAATTTCACTCTCATGAGCTGGACAAAAAAAAAAATAAAAGCATGACTACATTGCATGTTTGTTCAATTCTACCTCAATAACATCCTTCTTGTTGCACTCTTTTCAGTGAAGGACGTATTTCCATTGAGATTCAAGCTGGCTGCAGGATGGATATGAGAGTTCTACAGAATGAGAACTTACCAGTTCTATTTAAGTTATTTTAGACATGAAGAGCTGACTGTATCTTCTCTATATGAGAAACCACTGCAGTATCACCTTTTAATGATACCAACCTTCAGCATTTCCTGAAAAACTCTACCTAAAGATGCCACAATTTTACCATTGGATGAAGTTTTGTTCCAAGTTCAAATTTAGCAGCCTGAAAATGCATTCTACTGTCAGCCACCATATGGCATAGCAGCACAATGCCTACAAAGCAGTTGTTTCCAAGAAACCCATTGCTGAAAAAAGAATGAAGAATGTTCTCTAGCACCGTGAGCTTGGACAGTTTCTCTACAGACCAAAGGTATCTTTGGTTTCTGAGTCCTGAACTATTTCAAGACTAAATAACTTGAATAAAATCAGTCACCACTGGAAACAATATTTCCTAGAAAGCTAGGAATTCCACTTGAGACCATGCCAGAACTGCAAGTCTCAGGCAAGACTAGAGGGGAAAAAAAAAAAAGGCAAAAAACTCCACCTGAACAGATAGGTTCAGCCAATTAAAAGACTAAAGAAAAAATCCTTACCATATTTTCACTACAAAATCCATGGTTGCTGCACTCACTACCATTATTATCATCAATTACTTCTTCCTGGGACTAACAGCAGCATTCTACTCCCACAGGCAGAACAAAACGACAAAACCACTGGATGGGCCAAGTATTGTCACTAGGTTACAGTCAGTGCAGAAATCAATCTGCAGTTTCTCTTTCATACTTAGTTGGACACTAAAGTTCTGGAAGAGGTTTTTTTCATTTGCTTATATTTAAAAAGGAACCATTAAAAAAAATCAAAACATAGAATGGTTTGGGTTGGAAAGGACCTTCACATCATCCAGTTCCAATCCCCTGCCAATGGGCAGGGACACCTCCCAGTAGACCACATCACCCAAAACTCCATCCAACCGGGCCTTGAACACTGCCAGGAATGGAGCATCTACCACTGCTTTGGGCAGCTTGTGCCAGTGCCTCACCACCCTTGCAGTAAAGAACTTCTTCCTTGTACCCAACCTGAATCTCCCATTTAAGTTTAAACCCATCACCCCTTATCCTATCTCTACAGTCCCTGATGAAGAGTCCCTCTCCAGCACCCTTATAGGCCCCCTTAAGACACTGGAACCTGCTCCGAGGTCTCCACACAGCTTCTCCAGGCTGAACAGCCCCAGTTTTCTCAGCTTGTCTTTGTATGGGAGGTGCACTAGAATTGCTTAGGTAACAATCTGTGTTTTTAATTGTACATTACCCTGTCAAAAGCACTAACTCCAGTTACAGTGCTCCTTTTAAGCATTAGCTCCCTTAGCCTTGAAACCTGCATGAATTAAAAGACTAAAGAAAAAATCCTTACCATATTTTCACTACAAAATCCATGGTTGCTGCACTCACTACCATTATTATCATCAATTACTTCTTCCTGGGACTAACAGCAGCATTCTACTCCCACAGGCAGAACAAAACGACAAAACCACTGGATGGGCCAAGTATTGTCACTAGGTTACAGTCAGTGCAGAAATCAATCTGCAGTTTCTCTTTCATACTTAGTTGGACACTAAAGTTCTGGAAGAGGTTTTTTTCATTTGCTTATATTTAAAAAGGAACCATTAAAAAAAATCAAAACATAGAATGGTTTGGGTTGGAAAGGACCTTCACATCATCCAGTTCCAATCCCCTGCCAATGGGCAGGGACACCTCCCAGTAGACCACATCACCCAAAACTCCATCCAACCGGGCCTTGAACACTGCCAGGAATGGAGCATCTACCACTGCTTTGGGCAGCTTGTGCCAGTGCCTCACCACCCTTGCAGTAAAGAACTTCTTCCTTGTACCCAACCTGAATCTCCCATTTAAGTTTAAACCCATCACCCCTTATCCTATCTCTACAGTCCCTGATGAAGAGTCCCTCTCCAGCACCCTTATAGGCCCCCTTAAGACACTGGAACCTGCTCCGAGGTCTCCACACAGCTTCTCCAGGCTGAACAGCCCCAGTTTTCTCAGCTTGTCTTTGTATGGGAGGTGCACTAGAATTGCTTAGGTAACAATCTGTGTTTTTAATTGTACATTACCCTGTCAAAAGCACTAACTCCAGTTACAGTGCTCCTTTTAAGCATTAGCTCCCTTAGCCTTGAAACCTGCATGCCACACTCCTTTCCAATTTCCCTCCTCCATCCATTCCATGCGAACACAGGTGGTTCCACCTCCTGTTCTACTAGAGAGCAAGCTGGCAACAGCACTGTAATGTGGCCTTTGAGACTCAGATGACTTTCCAGAAAACACAGGTTTTAAAAACATATCTCATCACAGAAAAGTAATAGGATCAGGAAGCAAAAAACTACAAGATTAAGAAGTTGTCTGCCTACATATTTCCTAAAATCTCATACCACAGAGATTTCAGATCCAAAATTTATATTTTAGAGTCTGTATCCAGAGCAAGCATCAGAGGAGGTAATGGCTAGAAGCCAGATGAAAGACTGAGATTTTCTTTCAAAGGGAGAAAAAACACACCAACCAACCACAAAAGGCTTGGGCTGTTGAGAAAGACCCTGCAGCTAGTTCAAGTCAAGTTTGGTTTTTAAATCATCCTTGGAAGATGCTAGTTAATTTAGCTAGAATTTAAGGTGCAACTAAGGATTTTTATAACTTTTAAAAAACGTTTCTTGTCAGTCTTAGCTTTACAGCTTAGCTATGCACGGTTTCTTTGGCTAACTTAAACATCTGCTCCCTTTTCACAGTCTTTTCAATGTTCACTGAAAACTCACTGGCATTTCAGCCCTTGACAGCAGCTTCACAGACTTCTAGAAGTTCTGTAAATCCTTTACCGTAACTATATGTAACTAACTATACAATCACAGGTTATTAATAAAACTAATATTAAAGTACATTGATAATACTTTAATATGCACATAATTTGCTTTTCAAAGGCTTTTTGTCAGCATATGCTCTACCAAACCTTTCCCTGCAAATCATTTTGTAATTCTATCACCTGAATGACTCAATGTCACCATTGCTTCAGTGTTAGGTCAATTTGATTAGCCTTAATCTGTAAGTCTTGTCTTTTGGAATTCCAACAGTCACCCTAAGTATATTGCCAAAATACCCAAACTTTACTTAGCTCTGCACCAGGAGCCTAAGACAGTGATCAAACTATGCTGCCAAGAAAAAGATAACAGCAGATTCCCAGTCTCTAAATTCAGGCTTGAAGGAGAGGTTTAGTGCTCAAGTGAGTTTGGATAGTTTGGCAATTGCAGCTGACAGTGTGAAGAACATCAAGAATGCAGAAATACAACATAATTTCCTAAGGCAAGCGAGGAACATATTAGTAGATCTTCAGAACTGCTTTTAAGCTGACACAGATCAGTAAGATTTCATGGGTCAGTAGAAGCAGTACTGTTGTATTTTATTGTGAAGAACCCTGCTATCTTGAAGAAAAAAAGCAGGTCAATTATTTCTGTCATTTCAACATAAAGAGATTTCACATCACCTTAATTACTCTGTCCACTGTTTACCTGAACTTGGCATGTTTCAAAGTTCCAGTGATATATGGACCAACACATCTTTGAAGCCTTCCTAACATTTCAAATTTATAAAGCATATATGCAATGTAAGTTAACTTACCACACAGACTCCATGAACTCGGGATAAAGAGTTTTATAGTCATTTTCAAAATCAATCCAGCGTCCTAATCTGGTAACACTGAACTGTTAAGAAACAAACACACAAATTGGAAATCTATCATGATCTTTAAGATGCCTTTCAATACTTATCTGTGAAACAGCTTGATTAACTGTAGTGTTTGTCCCATACCAATGAAACACATCTATGAAATATTTCAGTCAGGCAGTAGTAACAAAGAGTGTATTTAAAATGGAAATGAATGAAGTAAGCAACAACGAAACCATGAACTTAATTGCTTAGAAACAAGGTAACAACAGGCAAATATATTCAAGGCTACTGAAGAGAAATGGTGGATTGTTTGAATCATTCAAACAGAAATGGTGGATCATTCAAGGTTCAGCTGAGGTTCAAGTGCCTGAAAACTGCTTTTGATTACAGCAGTCTTGCTTCTATTTTTAAAACTACACATTGCAGGGACAGTCAAAATCCAGACCACACAGTCTATCAGCTTTCAGTTATATGAAAACATGATATAATCCAAAGAGAAAGAAATGCTGAAAGAAATTGCTGTACACAAGAAGTTATCGAAACTTATTCCGGGCCAACTGCCCAAAGCTACGACAGGGCTGCCAACAACCACAAGACTGACAGGTGTTAGTCCTGACTCGGGACAGATTATGGTCATGTCTGTTGGCACAGAGTATGAAAACTAGTGAGTAATAAGCTAGCTATGGGACTCACTTGGACAAGTGGTACTCTCTTGCTAATTCCACAGCTATCAGAACCCCCAGCTCTGCAAATAATCATAGACACCTGTCCTGATACTGTTAGACACAGACCATGCTCAATATCAAACCAGTAAAGTGAAAACAAAGCAAATGAAGTCTCTCACCTCTTTATTTTCACATAACACCTGAAATACATCAGTTCTGATTCTGACTGTTAAGCCACTCTGATATTCCACCATTAAGATCCAAAGCCTAGGACTGATTAGTAGAAGGATCCACGAAGTTGATCCATTGAAAGATCTTACACATCCGAGGAACCTTTCATGTTTTTCATGAGCTTCAAACATTATTAGCCACTCCAGACAGAAAATAAATAGTACCTCCAATAAGAATGTTGGGAATTCCTCTCCTAACACTATCCCAAAATACCTGAATTTATTACCAGCCAAATCACAAACAAGATACTTAAACAAATTTCATTATTTTTATTAATAATCTAAAAATGTTTGTAAAAATACACACACATACATGCACAAGTTTATGCACATACCAAAATACAAATCCATTTACCATCCAAAAGACTTAAGTATTTGGACTAATCAGCACTGCAAAAATACCAGTTGCTGAAGACACAGCAACATAAAAGGAACAACTGTGGAAAACAAAACGAGCCAGGCACTGTTATCTTTTTATTTTTATTTAAAAAAAGCAACAAAGAATGATAATGTTTTTGAAATACAGAATTTCAGGGTACAGATGAAAGATACAGCCTGTTCTTCCACTCTTCCTTTGGCACTTGCTATTGCATGCTGTCACTGTAATATAGTGCCACAGCTGGGAAAGCACCTGAGCCACTCCTCAGCTCCAGAAAGCCATAGAGAAGAGTCATCTTTCACTTCACAGACATATTAGGATGACAGTAAACAAACTACTGGGCTAAATGTACTTTATTCTGGTCACAGTGCTAAGACCAAACTTAAGAAGCATCAGGTTCCATGTATAACACTAATATTATTCAGGCTTAGGAAAAACAAACCTGTGCCTCTCAAGAAAATATCTAACCCATCTACTTGGAACAGCTCTTCATCCTCAAGAGTCTGCACAGAGAAATGTTCTCCTTGTCACTATATTCATGGGATACAAGGTTTGGATCAATATTTTCTTGGAAGACTGAGGGCTGAAACTTCTGCTGTTCCAAAAATCCAAGCTATAGTTCTACGCTTTGGCAATTACAAGACTGAAGGGAGGCAGAAAGCCTGGAGGTTAACATGCATTTTCTTTATGAGTTTCATCTGAAAACCAAATTCAGATCTTACTTTCAATTTTCTAAACAGAGAAGATGCAAAGAAAGAAATAACTTGTTCAAGGTATCTCCTGGATGTTCAATATCTAGGTACACATTCTGAGCTCCAGGTTACCTCAAAGTAGCCTTGTCTGGATATCACAGCAGTCTCGCTGTTCTGAGCCTGTGATGTACCCTTTTTAGGATTACCAGTTAGAAACACAGAAGCTAAAAGCATAAGATTTATGCAAGTAATCAAACAGACAGAAGAATGAAGCTCACCCCAGCTGAAAATCTTCTGCACAATTAGAAACATACAGCACAATATTCACCAAGTCTTTACTTACCTCCCATTCCTTTGAGTATCTCATCACAATTCCTCTGCACTGATTGTTGTATTCTTCAATCCCCATTTTTGCCACATCCTCTGGCCCTTTAATACCTAAGGTCTTGTCAATCTCATATTCCTGGGAGCATTGAAAACAAGACAAAAAAAACTCAACATGCTGTCATCAAAAGCTTTCAGGATTTCCATGGATAGTTTATTCATGTTTTGTGCATTCTAATGAGGCTAAAGGGTCTCCTTTATCCTTTTGAGATTTCATATGTATTGCACCTGAACTAAGCAGGTATTTCCAAGGATAACACTAGTGTGATTGCTTCTTTTCTATCTTTAGAAAAATTAAATACATACCAAATAAATAGATGTTTATAGGCATGAACAATGACTGGAGAAGGGCAGGTGACTAGTAGGAAGCACACACATGTAGACATCACCACACATGCAAAAGCCAGAGCAACACACTGGACAAAGAACTTCCATTTCTTTTTTAGCAACAAAGCCAGGCACAAAAGCAATACAAATGTGACTGACAAGCAGGTAACAGCATGCAAACAGGAACCAACAGAAATATCTGCAAGGAGATTTATCACACATACCACAGGTAAACCATGGCAATCCCAGCCAAATCTTCTGTCAACATGAAAACCACTCTGATGAGCAAATCTGGTCACTATGTCTTTAATGGTTCCTGCAAGAATATGGCCATAGTGTGGAAGCCCAGTAGCAAATGGAGGCCCATCGTAGAAGTTAAATCTACAATACAAGACAACATTAAATAAAAAACTGAGCATCAAATCTTCAAACAGGATACCTGTATGCTTATGCTTCTTGCATCTTACTAGTCATTAATTTCTTCCTCTTCTGTTATCAGTCAGCACAGGTACTACATTGGCTGTGGGACTAAAGAGAACATTTCAACTCATTGAGTTCCTTCTAATTGCCAGTTCTACCAACATTACTGCTGAAATCTGACACTGTGCTGCTCCACAACTGGCAGACACAGGAAAGAGTTGCCCCTGCAGATTTCTCTTGCAAACCCACCAAACAGCAAATTACCATTTTATTACTACTTCTTGAAAACTGTTGATACTTCACAAAGTGAAACATAAATGGTAACTGACACAGCAGCAGCATTAGCCAAGACTATCTGCAAAGGGAGCAGCTGTTGTTAACAGAACTGAGGTAATAAAAAACCAACTACGCCAACCTTGCACTGTCACACACAGCTGCGACAGCTTCTAACAGATTCTTACCTAGGTCTGTTCTTTGATTGCTTTAGGCATTCCTTGAAACAATTAAGATTTTTCCACAGCTCCAGTATCTTCTCTTCCTCGTTTGGAAAGTTTATGTTTTCTGGAACTTGTTGAACCATTCTTTCCCAGCAACAACCAAGCAGAGAAAATACATATTGAATAGAAGTGAGAAAAAAAAGACAAATACAATTTATTGTCTTCCAAATCCGTATCACCAAACCACATCCCTTCTTTTTTTTTCCCCAAAGAATTTGATTCAGTACAGACATTTTTTATTTCGCTTTTATTTTTGTTTCCTATAGAAAACAGCCAAAGGGCAATTTATTTTGGGGTTTTCTTATCTTAAGAAAAGTTTCCAAGTTTGAACAGACCCTTCAGGCATCAGTTTGTGAACTAGTGAGGTTCACTTTAAGTGCAAGAGCTAAAGTGCAAGAAGCCACAGCTCCTTTTCACTGTACATCTAATTCTACCAGTTAAAGGTTTAAAACAGCACTTTCTTCCATCTAGCCAAGCCAACATTCTCAGATGCTCCTAAAAGCAGCTAGACTTCAGACACCACAGTTGAAATGCATTGCCATGACAGATAAACACATGAGAAGAATTCAAACAGAAGAGGAAAAAGCTCAAATGCCTCGGCTGCGAGTCTTAAAAAGCTCTAACTTCCAGAAAACTGGCAAAACTACTACTCTCTTTCTAGTCTCTTCTGGGTGTTTACTTCAGTTTTAGAAGTATGTCAGAACTAAACTTCTTGCTGGCCATTTACTGAAGGTATTTTTTTTTTTTTTTTTATTTGATGGGTTTTGGCCACTAGAGCCTAAAGCCACTCTTCAATTCTGGGTACATCAATGAAAATCACTACAAGCAAAATTAGGTATGAGCAACATAAGAAAAAGAATTCTCAACATCATTAGAAATACATAATAGAGCTGCCTGTAAGAGATTCGAAGGGGTCACATTTCAAGAAAATGCTACAGCAAACACTATGCAAAACCTCTGTGGAATAGGGTATTTAAGACAGAGTTCCATAACAGAAGAAAACCAGTTAAGGAGGTTGTAATAGATGACTGCAGGGAAGAAACAGGCTCTCCCACCTCTAACTATACTGCTGCTGCTCCTTAGTGCTTACATGGAATGAGCTGAGCAATACAACAGCCCCGAGTTTTGCTTTCGTTGTAGAATTACAACTAATGGCACAAGGACAGAGTCTTCCAAGGTTTGTCAAATAGTAACCATAACCAGCAACAAATGCAAAAGCATGAAGACAATACTTCAAGTTATAGTTGACATGCTGCTTGATAGTGCTAAGGTTCCAAAACATGTACTTAAATGAAAACCAAAACACCAGAGAAATCACTAGCTCAATGCTTGAACCCACAGGAAGCGTGCCCCAAAATGAAATCAACAGACAAATCTCACCGTTCATACTTTCTGTATAAATGACAGATGATTCTCCCCTGCTAATACACCCAAATTGTCAAATAAGACAAGAAATTCATTGAGAAACTGATAACCTAGTCCACAGGCGACACATCACCTAGAGGGGAGATTACATCATATGCAACTTTTTTCTTCAGTACAAAAGTTTTCTTTGTGTCTCAAAGCACTAATGAGGCTATGCCATTTCTCAGCAATTTGGTCACAGCCACAGGATCATAGAGACAATGGAGATACGCAAAATTCAGCCTTTAACCTTATTTCCTACAAGCCAGTTGACCTGAGAATTGAGGATCTGCACATTTTACTTCCATCAAGCTCAGCCTTTGCAGTCTAACGGCAACTGCAAAAGTTTTGGCAACTGGCCCTGCTGTCAAGTCCCAGTAATATAATAAATTAGACGCAGGTTTAAGGTTTGGTCTGTAACTGTGACCAGGCTATGGAAGCTGCTCACATATCACAGGCTCCATGCGTAAATCACAGCATCACTTTTGGCCCATTTCTACCAACTGAAACACTGTACGTACCAACCAGTGTCCAGCAACCACAGGGCACTAATTCACACACGATCTGAGCAGTATTACAGAAGTTTATTATGTCAGAAT
>NW_009922488.1:32336-34861 GCF_000696875.1 Nestor notabilis
GGTGGGGGTGGAATTACTGATATGAATTAATATGTAACAGTCACTACAGGTCAATTTTTTCAAGTTACAAAACAGAATTTCAAACAGATTGACCTAAAACACAAACCATTTTTAAAATCTGTCTAGGGCTCAACCTCAGCTGAGCAAAAAAAAAGCAAAGAATTTTGTGTTCAAGAAAAGCATCATCAGTTTATAGACAGAGGTATGAGTAACTCCACACATCTACAGCAAAACAGTTCATTCCTATAAGCAATCTGGACACACATTACTAAACACAAGACAGGTTTGTCTTCCTGCTTCTCTATTCGTTTTCTGCTGACAAAAGGTATTAAAGTTTGAAACAATGCACCACTGGGGAACTTCTTTTTAAGCACACTCACTTTTTCTAAAAGATAACACCATTCAATAGCAAAGGTGGCAAATTCTGCAGATTGTACTACAGCAGTCTCAAACTTAGGCTGGGCTTCTTGTCTATAAGACAAAAAACAAACAAGCATTAAAATCAGAAAAGCAAGTTAGATTTTTGGTTTATTTTCAATGTTAAGATTTTTTTTAAATCAGTATTTTTTTTAAATCAATTAAGATGTCACAATGAAGTGAACCAATCTGTTGGATTTAACATACATCACATACATTTAACATACATCATAGATGGTTAAAATGAAGTGGATTTCAAGATATTGCCGATTTTGTTGACTGAAAAACTGAAAAGAGAGAACCAGAAAATCTACAAATGATCCCCTAATTTCAAAGGGTTTATGGTCAGTCTCTTACCCTTGTTCCAGGCACCTTCTCACACAAACTATTCGATGTAAGAGACCTATGTGCAAACTTCCTTCCAGAAACAAGAAGCCTCCTTTCTCCACCTACATATGCTCTCCCCAGAGTTACACAGTGTGCTGTTTTACAAGTACACAGACCTAGACTCCTGATTTCTGCCTTTTCAGGTACTGAGCTTTGAGACAAGGCAGTTTCCAGGGTAACAATATTGTAAACTGTTCATCTCACAATCATAAGCATCCATTTTCTAGATCTGGTGGAAACAACTAAGTTTAACATCTAAGGCAGAATGGATGGGAACAGAACACTAAGCAAACATTGCTTCTGAAAACCTCAGGCTAATGCCTTATACAGGGAATGAAACTCCAACACTAATCGAAGACCTGAGAATGGGTGAGGAAAAAACCAAACCAGTCATGCACACCTAGCTCTAAAACCTCTTTTTTAACTGAGGCATCTCATCCTACTCTAACCAGCACTTTATATAAACCACCAGAAGGACATGAAGCTTCCACCCTCATGGCCAGTTTCCCCAACACTGCAATTTGTAAGTGTAATTACTTCAGGAAAGATTTAAAACCATGGTTTTCTTCTAGGAATTTTGGGGTTCATGGCAACATAGAAAATTTATATTTACACCAATTCACAGCAGACTGATAATGACCTGATTATTCCACTGTTCTATTTGATGGGTCACAAAACTGACGAGTTACAGACTTTTTTTATAATATACTCCAAAGTGAGCAGATTAGAAAACTAAACTGGGAAACCATAAAGTGACAGCTTTGAATTTCTAAATAGGCAAATTAATTCTACTCAAGATGAGCTTGAGGATGGGTTAGGGAGAGTGTATCAAGATTAATCCATCTCAACGTATCGCTCAAGATGAAACACCACCCAAGATGGACTATAGCACATCAGTCTCCCAGCACAGAAGGTTTCTTTTTATGCTGAAACTATTAAAAACTTGCTGAAACAGCGAGTGGATTCATAAATTAATACTATGTTTAGACCCAAATATACTTCATACTACACAAGAACTCTACTCTGCCTTACGATGTCTTCATACGGCCTTGATTAAAAGTGTAAAATTCATCATTGTCCAAAAAAAAAAAAAAAAATCCAGGTTATTTTGAAATAACTTTGAACTTTGTGTTTAAAATAGACAGAAACTAGTGTCAGTTGAGCCAGCGAACACTGCTGTTGTGTGCCAGCTGAATCCTGCTCTCACCTGACAGCTGCTTCTAAGCATATCACCAACAAACCGAAAAAATGTGCACTTTCTCCAGCTTCCACAAGGCTCCCGGGGGTGGGGGAGCAACATTTGCTGAAGATCGAATATCACATCCATCACAGCTACACTAATCAAGTGTGCCTTCCTCAGAAACTTCCCCGCTATTACAAGGATGTTAAAGTGAAATGCTTAAGACACATTACACCTTGCAACGCATTTTAGGTTCTTTGTTCAAACAATTAACGAAATTAAGCCTCGACTGGTATTAGAGTCTGCAATAACGCAACTGGTTAACCTTTAGTAAGTAACTATTTTAAGTAATCCCTAAAGTCGGGGAGGGAAGAAGAATCTGAACAGCACCCAGGGAAGGGAGTAAAATACCTTACACGTAAATACAACGTTACACGTACAACACATATTGGTTTTAACACCTGAAAAGGCGCTAACGCCGAAACCCGGGAAGGGGACAGCTAGCCCGGCCGCTTCCCCGTTAACGGGCTCCACAGCTCCG
>NW_009922489.1:0-2382 GCF_000696875.1 Nestor notabilis
ATATTTTTATATATGTGTGTGTATATGTATATAGTATATTGTCTATTGTGTATATATTCACACACGTACATTCACACACTCAAGAGCCCTGTTCCCCCCTTCTCTCTCAACCCCTGTCTATGTGCATATACATACACAGATGTTTACACACGCATGATCTATCATCCCTCCCCTGTATAATCTCTGGGGCGCATAAATATATACAGCTATGTGTTTATATCTTGATACATACTCTCCCTATGTGTATCTGTGTGTAGAGGGTGAGTGATAGCTGTGCTCACACACACAGTGCTCTGTCTTGTTACAGCTATGCCTGTGTAGATGCATATATATATATATACTTCTGTATACACAGAGGCACATCACACATAATCCTCTTTATGTATGCGTATGTAATTAAAGTGCTGGTTAGACACGCATATATACAGAGCACACATGAGCTGTTCACATGCTTTCCATCTTGCTATAGCTTTATATGGACACATATACATATATACATAACAAAACAAGCAAGAGTAATTTACACACACACGTTTTCCATCACTCTCCCCCCTACACATGTCTAATCCCTGGGGTGCATAAAAATACATGCATATATCACAATCTATTCTCTCTGTATGTGTGTGCATAAATACAGAGAGCAAGAGCCCTTCTCACACACACTATTCTCTTTATATAGATATACACATATATATGAATATATAGATACATACATCCATACATAGACAGAGATTGGTACACACCTACTTTTCACTCTTATATAATCATATATACATATACTCATGCACATACATATACATAACATGTATGGTTATACATACAGATGTGCTTTCTGCATAGCCTGCTGTTCTCACACATGCTTCTCTCTCAGAGAGCTGTCGACACAACTATCTTCCTATATATAGACCTCTATATGTTTATATACATACATGTAGACAGCAGCTTACACAGTTACAGAGGTGTCTCTTGCTATATACACACATATATAGATACATGTATATACTTAGATATTGGGGGTGGGCAGCGGTAACAGTCTCTTCCCCCTTTACCCCTGTCCATATATACATATATACTGAGAGAGCTGTTCGGAGAACTGGTCTCACACACAAGACTTTCTTTATACATATGTGTGTGTGTGTATGTATATATACACACACACAGAGATACAGGCATATAAACTTCAACAGCCCTGTTTCCCTCCTTTCCCTCTTAACCTCTGTCTATGTGCATATGCACACACAGATGTTCACACACACACACTGTACATTATCCCTCCCCTGTATAATCTCTGGGGTGCATAAATATATACTCACATAATATATGCGTATACATATGTAGAGGGGGAGTGATAGCTGTGCTCACACACACAGTGCTCTGTCTTGTTACAGCTATGCCTATATAGAGTCTTCGGTATACACAGAGACACTTCACACATGTAATCCTCTTTTATATACATACATAGTTAGAGAAAGTGCTGTTTAGAGACGCATATATACACAGCACATGAGCTGTTCACACACATGCAGCATTCTTTCAACACATATATGTATCTATATGCTTAGAAAGGGAACTTCACACACAAGTTCTGAGACAGAGAGATATACACACACGTATATACAGAACGAGCGAGCTGTTCTCACACACACGCATATATATGTACATATGGAGGGGAGAGGGGCCCATTCACTCACCTCTCTCTGCATATATACATATGCATATATACATATATACATATACATGCACTAAGAGAGCACAGAGGTGACACAAACACACAATACACTCTCTGTATGTTAATAATAGAGATTAATAGAGATTTAGGTATATATATTAATATATACTTTTATATATGATGACATATATCATTATATGTTAACACACGGAGTATCCGTCTATACGTATATACACAGAGACACACACTCTCTCCATGTATATATATAGATACTTAGTGAGAGCTACTCACACACATGGTCCTTCTCTTGCTCTACACACATGTGCATATGTACATATATGAGCATGCACATGCACTAGTCATACACACACAGTGCCCCCGTATCCCCTCCCACAGAGACTTTATTTACTTACATACATAACTAACTCTGTGTGTGTCTATTTTCTGTCATTCTCTGTCTTCCCCTAAGAGAGAACAAGAACTACAGAGAGAGGGGAAAAATGTCCCCCTGCACACACCTGCACCCCTAAAAAGGCACATGGGTATTTCCTCTCCTTCAACCCATATGTAATATCTGGGCTGCATCTGCATGTTTCTGTGTATTGACCTCGATTATATTCCGTGTGTGTAGGGAGAAAACAGGAGGGAGCCGGTCGAATGAGGGAGCAACAGCTCTGCAGATTGCAAAGAAAGAAGGGTGACGCAGCATCTCC
>NW_009922490.1:0-3318 GCF_000696875.1 Nestor notabilis
GCTCTGCAAGCACCGGAGCGGGTCAGACCTTTGGAGCTGCACCGGCCTGGGCACACGCATGGCCCCAGCGCAGCTCTTGAAGGCAGGGCTGCAGGGCCAGCACTGGCACTTCTGCTTGGCATTTCCTCCGGAGTCGGCTCAGTTTACTTCATGCGGGCACACAGGTAGATCAAGAATGTCATGCGGCTGCAGAAATGCAGCTTCTCGACACAGTGCATCGTGACGAGGAGCCAAACGGCACCCCTCACCTTGGGGAAGGGCATGTTATGTGTCATATTCCGGTAACTACACTTGTCAGGAACATTCTTACCTCCTGGGAGTCTTAGCTCCTGCCCGGGCTAGCCTCCAGCCTCGTTGTTTCTACCTCTATTCTCAGCCTGGCATCTTGAACAATACACCCAGGCAGTTAAGTACCCAACAGTGAGGGCTGACTTCCCTATTTCGGTCATGCAACGTGCGGTCCTTACTGCCTGTGTGCAGCCGCCCGGACCCTCATCCTGCGGAAGAGCTGTGCATGCCTGTAACTCGGAGATTAGCTGAGCCAGTGAGCTGCAGGAACTGCTCCTCTGAGTTAAGTCGCTAGTGGGCATAGAGTTTCAGTTTTCCTTGAGTGGTTTATGGTCTGAAAGTTGTGATACGCTGTGCGGATACAGAAGAAACGGTAGATGGTGGTTTTGTGGCTCTGATGTTCAGTACGTTTTGAAATACCAAGTTGAACTACCAACAGTTTTCAAGCTGGGTTTGAACCATTATGAATAGCTGGTTCTTATTATGAATTAATGGATCACCATCAACTGATAATTGTTGTATTTGTCTTGCACAGTCGGTTTTCTTTTTTTCCTCTTTTTTTCTCCTATTTCCTCATGAGCTAGCTTGGTTATTTTCGTAAAGTAGTTGCAAAACGAGTTGCAACATCCTAACTGTAATAGATCACTCCTTTCTGTGAAGAGAAGATGATTCATTTCTTTGCTAAATGTAGGTCTGGGCCTCTCTCTTAAGCATATTTTACTTAAGTGGAAGGATGATTGGAGCAAGATAAGGCAGTGTTCAGTTCTTGACCTAAAATGTAAATGTGAAAACCACCATGCCTCTTCCACCAGGCTTCTTTTGGACCTGGAGATAGGTCCATAACATGAAACACAGAGGAAAAAATTGATCTTTGTTTTAAGGGTGACCTCCATAGGTTTGAATAAGCCTACTTGTGTTGTCAAAATGTTATTGTAACAGTAGAATGGATTTCAAAGTGGCTTAGCTGATTTATAACCTTCATTTTGCCTTTTGTAAAAATCGACCTGAACTATTTTTAGCATTTCTCTTATCCACGCTAGATCAGGCCGAGGAGTCTGTGTAAACAGATGAAAGTGATTGTTTTGTCCTGCTCAGTATTGTGTGGTGTTCTGAAAAGTTAGCAGCTGGATTCAGCCACCCCTGGATTAATTTTATTCATTGGGCTCCAGTCCCTGCTGAGAACATCGCTGGCAACACAATGTGAGCTGTTGATCCTCATCCTTAGGGAGCTGGTATTTAAAACCTCTCTGGGAGACAACTGCAGATGAAAAAGGAACTTAATTCAGGAGCCGAAGCATGCTGTTGGAGCATGCTAAACTGTGTGGGGTTGCCTGGCCTGCTTCTCTGTTCTGTGCTAAGATGAGACGTGCTGCAGTGTTAGGGCAGCCTGAACACTTTGTCTTTTATGATGAGTAAAGCAAATGGGTGAGTTCCTACATTCAACTTGCTGCCTGGCAGACAGGAATCAGCCCTAACCTTTGTGTTCACTGTGTTCCTGTTGTCCAAAAAGCAGATTCATGCTTGGCATGCAGTAAACCAATTCCACACGCTCACAAGAGATGTGTTTATTAGGGCCTGGGTGCTCAGTGGACTGTTCCGCAAATCCAGCACACCAGTTTTCTTGTTCCATTTGTACACAAAAGTTACAAAGTACTACACTCCCAGATACAATGATTGCTTGTAATCTACATATAATTATACTGTGTACTGTGTCATTCCTTCTGATCACTACGCATGCTCTGACAAAGGGTCTTCACCTGGGCCAGGGTGTTTTTGACCTGTGGGTGTGATTTTTAGAATTACCATGAAGGCAGTTTGCTATGGGACACTTTAAAAGTTAGTTTCACTGCTGAGTTGGTTAATTGAATGGTCATTTTGCCAAGCTGTCAAATAACTTATCTCTAGTATAAGCAATTCTGGATGTTCTCCTTTGATCTTTCAAACAGGACCAGGACCTGGTTTTCACTTATGCATTCCTTATTGTTAAAGAAGGTCATCTTGCCCTATGGCTAAGATCCTAATACATACAGTAACAATGATTTCCAACAGCAGATGTACAATATATTCCCAGCAAGCTATTTCATTCAGTCTGTTTCTGTAATCAAATGTAAATTTGCTGATGAAATGTAAATGCCAAAATATTTTGTTGCCTTAGAAATAACAATAGCAAAATATATTTTTTCTGAAATACACCTTTTAATGGAGAAAACAATTGTTAAGATCCCAGAGTCTTGCTACCCATTTTCTTAGATGGATGTGTGTGACAGGACCAGTGATAAAGTGTGTTTGTATCAAGCAGAGACCACATTTTAAGAAGTTTTTTGTTATGAATCCTATCCATAATTCACTGTCCTGCATTACCTACAGAAGGTTGTAGCAGGTGATTGGTAGAAAATGTGGTCCTATGGCTGAGGGTATTAGTTTAGTGTCTTTGTGCTGTTCTGGTCTGGGGTAGCTACAGAATCAAAGCTTGTAGGTTTGGTTCTCATGGATGTTTAAGATTAAGACTATGGTACCAGGGCTCCTGCCCAGGTGCCCTGAGTTATATCTTTAGAGGGGAAAAAAAAAGGAAAAAAAATGTTGCTTTGAATAGCCAGGAAAACATGCATCAGTTCATGCAAGGAAATGGAATAATTTATGTAGTAATGAAAGATGATTCAGGTCCTACCATTTGCAGAATGCCTTAGACCAAGACACTGTGTGGCTGTGTAAATTTTGAAGTTTTAAGCACAGAAAAAGAAAAAAAACACTCTTCAAAACAACCAAAACCGAAACCGAAAAGCAAACCAACAAACAAAAAACCAAAAACTAACAAACCTATGCAGCTTATACTGGTGGGGAAAAGAGAGAATCCATCCCACCGGCACATAACCTGGGATGTAGTCCATGCCCTACTCTGCCAACTGCATTTTCCTCAGGCTTCTCCCCGTAACCCTGTCCCAACACTTATAAAATCTGTTATGTTGGGCCATAAGTCCATATAGAAAATGGACAAGACGCATTTTCCAAAGCACCTGAAAAACTGTGTAG
>NW_009922490.1:3349-17341 GCF_000696875.1 Nestor notabilis
TGGGAGGCCCTAAGATGCTTTATCAGTCGTATGTATAAGGCAACAGTATTCACAGATACAGAGGAAGTCTCAAGAAGCTTGTTGTACAACATTTTAGCTGAAGATCTTGCAAGAGTTCAGAGCTGCCCTACTTGCTTCAGTGGTTTTCTCTCTGGAAATCAATATTTCTATGCATGCATGTATATAATCTTTTGAAGGAAGCGAGTATAAAAATTGGATGGATTCTTTATCTTTCTTGGAATATATATGGGGAATTATTTAGATTAGCAGGAATTAACTATGTAGCTCTTCATTTTTTTTTATCTGTAGCCTGAATCTTATAATTCTCACTTTCCAAAATCTCACTTTCTCACTTTCCAAATCGTGTGAACCCCCAAGCACTGATGCTGCCCATGCCAGCAGAAGAGGCAGTGCCTGAACGAGGGCAGCAGTTGCTGTGCTGGGTCATTGCATGTACACAGGACTTGGCCCAGATCGGTGTGGGACAGAGAAGGAAGGCTCTGCTCCCACCCACCCAAGTAGGTTTGTTATATCTGGGTATAATATATCCTTTACAACAGATTTTGAAGCCCTTCAAAGAGCTGAATTCCTGTGCTCAGTTAAGGAACACCTGCTCTAATTAACAATTAACAGCATAACATTGGGGGTGTTTGTGAATTACCAAAGTTAAGGAAGAAGATGCACAGTGTATAATTTGTATTGTTTGGACTAGTCTCTCTGTTCATGTTTAGAAAAGCAGTTTGGGTCAGGTTATATAAAACCTCATACATACACAGTTCTCTGAACACTGTTAGGCTTTCACAGTATTAAAGCATTGGAAGGGGCGAATCCTGGTCTTCTGGAACCATTTGATGTACTTACACGGAATGAGAATAGTTGAATAGTTTGAATTACAGATTCTTTTTCTTGGTGAGTGTCAGAAGTTCGGTAAAGCAAAGGTACATAGAAACCAAGTAGGCTTTTTCCTGAAGGCTTTTCTCCAGTCCATATGAGAGCAGTCCCACTGAAGCTGTGTGCTTAACTTATCATAGAATCATAGAATAGTTAGGGTTGGAAAGGACCTTAAGATCATACTTCAAATTATTCTTTCTATTTTCTTTTGAACTCGCTGAGCAATGGCATGGCAATATTGCTGTGGAGGAACATCTGCAAATAGATGGCTGGGACAGGTCCCTGCTTGTGGCTGGCTCTTACCCATTAACCAGAACTCAGCTAGGTTTAAGAAGAAGGTGTGTGAAGGACTATGTGGTGTTTCAGAGAGAGGTGGGGTAAGAGAAGAGCCTCAAACATTTGAGGTATGTATTGTCCTGAAAGACTGCGATTTCAGTTTTTGTTATGGAGTGCTGCAGGAGGCACAAGGGTTAGAAAAAGCAAAGTCAAACAAGTAGCCAAGAAGGGTGTAGAGGGAGTCAGTGATGTGTGGCTGACCTTCACCAGCATTTTCCTGCTTCCTTACCAGAGGAGGTAAGGTGTTCCTGATACAGGGTGTGCATGGGAACTGTATGTGAAAGGAGATGAGTGGTATCAAGCATAAAGAAGGAAGAATTAGGGTGTGGTAAATGTGAAAAGTAGAAGAGGAATTACATACAGTGTCAGAGGGAAGGTGAAGATACTCAAATCCCAGAGGAGCCAAAATAGCAGACTGTGGATTTTAACAGCACTCCCTATGCAGAGCTGTGAGTTGGCAAGCATTTTGTATTGCAATGAAGCCGATAGGTTGAGAAAGTTGGGAGCTGGATACCTGAGAAAGTAAGTTTTCCCTGGAGGGCTCAAAAGGAAGATATCCAGAATTAAGTTGTGGACAAAGATTTATCAGAAAAAGTGGTCCCTTTATACTTTAGCCTGGGTAAAGGTGGAGAAAGAGAGAAAGAAGAGAGTCTCTTACAGAACCCCAATGTCATGTAGTTCACTGACCACAATAGAAAGCATCCTGGGACAGCAGAGGCTTTTTTTAAACTGTGCTTAATCTGAGAGAGTGACTGAATAAATTTAATAACTTTCATCATATTTACTGTGAGAGATGTTGTATCCTTTAGGATGAAATCAGTTCCTGGTGCTAAACAACCACACAGGACCAAATGGATGGAGTGTGAAACTGTTTGGTTTATGTTTTAGAAGCAGTTCTAAAAGTTCATTTTAAAGGGGATATTGAGCTGTCTTCAGCATGAAAACTGATGTCTTCGTTGAAATTAGTGGCAATACTATTTGTGTCTATGCCTTCAACTTATACCCATCTCTGTCTCCATGTGGGGAGTAGGTTGGTGATAATTCTGTGTTTATGCTAAACACAGTGCACAGAGTGTGTGTTTTCAGATAGCTGACGTAGGTGAGCCATGCTATATAAAGCCCGAGCACTTTCATTTCCGAAATGCGTGTGGTTAAAGGTGCTAACAACTCACTGCAACAAGTGGAGTGCCTTTAACAGTGTGCTTTTGGTTGCAGCCCAGATGGTATTACTAAGATTTAGAGTAGATGTGTCATAGGCATTTGACAGGTGCCACATTTGAAGTCACAGTTATGTACCATTTGATTTACTCAATTGCATTGCTTAGTTAGCATAGTTTAGTGTGATTTTTAGCCTACCCATATATAACATGAAAGTTACTTTTCTATTTGATGTTTCCATCTGCCATTCCACTCTCCTTGCTTTCTAAACTCTGGCTGCATTTCAAACAATAAAGTACTCTTCTGTTCCTGTGTTTTCAGGATATTCTAGGCCTTATTGTGAATACAGAGAAACAGCAAGAAACATTTTGCTTTTTAGCTGAAATTAAGTAGATATCAATTGGTAAGATTAATTATCACCACATATTTAACGTAACCAGGCAAAGAGCAACATCAGTAGCCTTAGAGCTATATGATAACCACTCTGCACCATTACATTTAATTATTAATTGTATTTAATCTTACAAAGTAGTAAAGTGAAACTACTGGTTCTGCTGTGAGACACTGTAGTTCTTTTGCCTAACTTCTACTGGTGTGAGACTATTTTCTGGAAATGGTACTTCATTATTCAAAATATGGCAAAGATCACCAGATGTGCCACATCTTTTCAGGTAGTAGCAAGGAAAGGGCCAATTCTACAGAGAAGTGCAGATAGTAGAGGAGAAGGGACAGAAGTTTGCAGAGAAGCATCTCAAAGGTTAATGACAGTAATGGAGCAATTTAAAGCTTGACAACTTAAATAAGGAGAATGTGTTGTAGAGGATTAGAACACAGCATGTGAGCAGGATACATGAGCACAAATCAGCACAAACGTGTCCTTTTGCAAATAATGGTGGTCATATACCTTTGCTCTAGCACTGGGATATTTGTAGAGATAACTCGGAGTCTGAGTGCAGTGAAACAGCTTTCCTGGGGCAGGTACCTCCTGCCCCTCAGTGCTGTCTGTACACCCAGGCAAACCTCCCTGTCTGCCCTATTCTGTTGCAGCAAGCTGTTTCTGTTACTCCAAAGCTAGTTCAGGTATTTCTGTACACTTTTAGCTGTGTAATTGTTTGCTAACTGCACACTGATCAATAGCTGAAAACAGCTTGCTTATGCTTTCTGCTACTTCTAGAGAGGGGTCTTGTTCACCCACCCAACCCATCATGGTAGATCTATTCATACTTTGATATCATTACAGGTTCTGCTCCCTACACATTGATTTATGGACAGCAAATAGTATGTGGGTGTGGGAAGAAAAAGGAGGAGATATGCCAAGGGATAGTTTGATGTATGGTGCATTCAGTTAATGCCGAGATCAATGTACTTAATTGGAAACTGAAGGGTCTATTTTTAATGTAGTAAGAAACTCCGGAAACTTGCCAGAGCTGGCAGCATCCTTCCAATTAAGTGTAGGCCAGGCCACTCACAGAATCATACTTTCTCTCACCTCCACATTGGTACTTGTATCACCTTAAGCAGCAGATTTAACACAGATTACTATTTTTCATATTCCAAAGACTGACAAACTGAAGCTGATAGTTGACCTGTGGTAAATTGTACCTTAGGGAAAGGGCAGATGCTACATGGTTAAAGCCCAGCCCTCCAGCCTACAAAGCTGGTGGATAATCTGGTAAATCAGATTTAGCCTCAGATCATGTTTTCTTGTGCAACTGAAACTAGTAAATGGCAGAAGCAAGACTAGAATTTGAGATACCTTTTATTTTTTCACTATGTTTTTGAGGAAGCTTTAGGGTAATTGTTCTGCCTTGTGCTTGCACAGAGATCCTTCCAAATGCAAATTGAAGGTTGTATTCAGATAGGGTTACAGTTTACCTGGAAACAGCCTGCTGTGGGAGGTGTGAACTTCCACACCCTCCAGTGGTAGTAGTAGAAAGGCTGCTGATATAAAGGGGTTTGTTGATACTAAGACTTCTACAATCAGCAAAAGTCAGTCTTTTTCTCTGTACAGAGGCCAACCACATGTGGTCCTGATTTAGCTCTTGGGCCCATAGTGGTATTGCTAGAAGTCAATTACTGTTTCTTCTGCTACCATTAATGCAAAATAAGCCACAGGACAGAAACATTAAGCGTGGCAGCGCAGTACTAATTAAGTAGTATTTATACCTAAACCCATTTGTCATTAGATGTGTATTCAAAATACAAAATTAAGCTATCTTGAAAGAAATGCCTTATTAAAAACCGTGATATGGCTGCTTCTAGGGGAGGTACCCCTCCCCTCCTATTGTTTCCCTAGCTGTAGCCTAGCAATCAATCCCAAATGATGCATGGGCATGGAAAGAAGCATTTTCTTGTTGAGCAGTATTTTTCAGCTGCTCTTTATCACTGGGAAAGAAAAGTGTAATGTCAGAGAGTAAATCTTTAACAGCATAAGCCAGGGGATTTTCGCTAAAAGCCAAAACTGAGACATTAAGGGGAAAAGGTTCTGATTGTGTTACCTGATTTCCATATAGAGTGTTTCATTGAAATGATCCCATATGTAGAAATAGGTGCTGTGGAAAATCTTACATGCACTGTATCTGTACTGCCACTGTTGTGAAAAGCTGGTCACAGGGCCGTGCTCCTTCAGAAACTGCCCTGGTATTGGTGAAAACAGGGGTTTTTTTGAAGGGTGGATAACTTACTGCAGTAGTAATCAGTGTGAGCAGGCATGGGCATATTTTAATATCATCTGCTGGAAGAAGAAATGGTGGCAGTAGTAAGACTAATCTTCAAAGCCATACAGCGCAGTATTGTTAAGCTCATTCAGTAGAAATGATACATTCCCTTTGGTACACTACAGTGAACGGTCATGATTCCAAATGTGAGACGCTTGGATACATTGTTGTGAAATGACATCCAGAAGACACGATAGCCCGAACTTTCCATGAAATCACATCATCATGTGTCTGAGACGAATTTCTTTTCAGTTTTTATGAACGTCCATTAACACTGCAGATGGGTTCAGTGCCTGGCCACTGAAAGAGAAGGCAGTGTCCACACTCCTGAACTGCTGTTTGTCTCATTTTGCCCCCAAAGTCTACACAGAGTCAGTTCATCCACAGGAATGAACGGTTGTATATTTCATTTGAAATGCTGTAGCTGTGGAAAAAGTGTATTTTAAGGATTTTGACAGTGTGTTGTTTAATGGAACTGTTTTATTTTTCAGGATGTTGACCTAAAAGCATGCCAAGAAGCTTTGGATGACTGCTGTCCACACCAAGGAGATGGTCAGCTGGAACTGCAAGAGGAGGAAGAAGACATAAATCAAGTAAATGATGAGAAAAATGGAAGGGAAAAGTGTGAGGAGGAAGTGAGGGAGGATTTACATCTTTTTACTGAGATAGAGTAGTGGAAGAAACAGAGTGCATGGGTTTGGAAAGAGTATTTGATTTCCTCTTTTTGTTTGGAGTGTCCCTTGCAAGAGCAGGAAAGGAACAGTGACTTCAGACAATACTATGTGAATGATGTACAGCTTTTCAAAAGTTGCCCTCCTCTCATCCCCAGTACAGTTTATGTAGTTGAAATGTTCTAAATTTTACAGAAATCGCTTGCAACTAACCATTTGTCAAATTGGTTTTATTTTCTTCATCATGAAGGTGGTGCATTTGTGGGCAAGGATTTTTTTGGGGACTACAAACACTAGAGGTGTGGATGCTAAATTACACTGTTTTCACCATTCATGTAAAGATTGATGCTCAGATGTAGAATTACATTTGGGAAAATGGATTGTTCAGATCTTAACATGTGTGTTGTAACTACAAGGCAGAGAAATAATAATATTAGCCGAAACATCTGCACTTTGGGTTTTGTTCTCTCTGGGAGTTACAATGAAAAGACTATTCAATCTGCTTGTGACATTGTAAGAGCTGAGAACATTGAATCCAGGTTTCTTGCCAGCCCCTCTGTTCACCACTGCGCTGGCAGCTAGGCTTTGACAAAACCCTTGATTTTTCCACAGTGGTGGGTAAGTGCAGCCTTGGAGAGGAGGCAAGCCCAGTTCTGCTGTCATGAGGCAGAGTACTCCTGCCATGGAGTTATTCTGCTTGTTCTAGCAACTTGACATCTCCCATCAGGACAAAGACTTGATAGCAGGGGTCAGCAGCAGTATTTCACAGAGCTGTGCTCTATTTCCTCTCAGACTTGGATTTTTACCTTCTTTTATGTAAAATAACTGTGCTTCACAAAGTGTTTCTGTTTCTTCTGTCACAGAGCAACCGCAACCATGTAGATTCTCTTCTTTCCTTAGAGAACTATTTACAGCTTCTATCATCGCAGATGGAAAACATGCTAGAGGTAAATGAGAAAGCACATGTATTGCTAATAGATTGGAATACAGTTAGTGATTACTGGATAATGACTTACTCTGTTTTATCCAATAAGCTCCCACTCCAGGGAATATATCAGCAAATCAACATAGTTAAACTTACCTGAAGACAATAAAGTAAATGTTGTAAATGCTGTAAATGTAAATGCTGTAAAATCACACCTTTTACAGCAGCTGTCATTGGCTCTACTTGAAAAATTTTCCCCAGTAACTTGTCTGGAATATGAAAACTGTGAAGTCCTGTGTTTGCTGTGACCTGGTGCTCAAAGTTGGAAAGAGCCGCTGGACAACATAATTGTAGTAGAATATAATAATAGCAGAACTTTCTGTTGTAGTATAATAGTAGAACTTATAATTCCCCTTCTGAAACCCAACCCAAGTTCATATTTATACAGCAACTCAGTAGAGCAACAGTGAGTTATTAAGCACTAGCAGCTATTAAGCATTTGTGGTGAAAGATTACAGTTGTCATAAATATTGAGTCGAGTGCTGTTCCAGGATTGAAGGATTCCGGGTGGAGAAGGAACGTAAGCCACACATATACACCCCAAGCTACGAGAAAGTTTATTACAAGCTCTAAAACTGATGTAAAACACAGAGATATCCCAAGCCAGAAAGACAGAGCACTAAAGGCTACCGAAGTACAGATTAGGCACAGATTCTTACCAACCTACACATTTGTTCGATGACCAGGAGGCCAGCTCCGAGGTGCATTGAGAGCAATCAGGCTGGCAGGCACTCCTTTGCGGGTGTCCCCGCGGAGGTAATGTCAACCATAAAAGGTAGCTGGATCTGTCTCCCTCTTCTCTCCCCATCTTCTCTCCTCTCCCCCTCCTCTCTTCTACTGATCTTTCTCAAACCCCTGGGCCTTTTATATCCCCAAAAGTGCCAAGTCATCCTGACGCAGGGGGTCAGCCTGTGTCCCAAGCAGTGGCCCTGCTGGCTTCCTTTTTCCCACGCACATTCGTCCTGAGGCAGGGGGTCAGCCTGTGCCAGGAGGAGTGGCCTTGCCAGCTCCCCGCCGTGCACCCCCACTCCAGGTGATCAGGGATGGTCCACCATGGACCAATTTTTACAACGTTAGACCCATCCAACACAAGTGCTTACAGGGATTCTACCCTCAAGAAGAACAGACCCATCTTCGCTGCAGATCAGGTCAGTCAGCATTAGGAGCAAACCCATTTTGTTTTCTTTATCTTCTGGGCTTCTGATACTATTGTTTACTCTCTGGGTGCCCATCTTCACAAACCCCAGTTGTTATCTTAATGGGAGTATCCCTCCTTTCCCATAGTTCATAGCTGCAACCATTAACCATACAGCTACTCCCTACATATTCCTTTCTTGCAATATTTCAAGGGCATCTTACATATGCTTCCCATTGTAGGAGCCTTCCAGGGACATTAGTGTTTTCCATGTTAAGTTCATGCTTATCTTTAGAACACCTTGTTTGGGGAATCTCTAGGATGGATAGTGCTTCCTAGCCCATAAATTAGCCTCCTCCTCTGTTCAGCTTTGGTAACGGATTGCACACTAACAAGGTTCAGAAGTTTATCAGTTTAGTTTTATCTGTTGTTTTCGTAATTTGAAAGGAATTTGGCTGTAGCCTTTGTGTAGCTATAAAAATATATGGCTGTATGTTTTATTTTAAGACTATTAATGCACTGCCATCTTGTGACAACCTATCTGTTGAAAATGGATTACTTATTTCTTCCAGGTACCAAGTCTTCATAGTATGGGGTCTTTTTCAATAGTTAGCTTGCTAAGAATATTTATTTTCAAGGGCTTAATTGAAAATACTAGCTCTATCTCACAGACTACAGGTCTAGTACAAGATAACTCCCTAGAAGGAATAAGACAAGACTTTCTTCTGTTACCTGAGCTTCCAGTAACCACAGAGAACTTGAGATGTTCTGGTAGTAGTAGATCACTTCCCTGTGGAAAGTGCTTTTTACGTTGTTCAGTGAACAACAGTCAGAAAAGTCCTTTACAGCAACACAGGGATGCTCAGCTATGAAGGAATCCTATCATACACTTCCTGCTTGATGTATTTACATTCTTTACATTTACATTGTCTATTTTTTGACTACTCTGCTTGTCAGCAAGTGCCCTGACATAATCTTGCATAGTGGTTTTGGACTTCTAGGACTTGGCAACTATAACCCAGGCCCACAAAAAGTGGGCCTTAATGCTACTGAAACACTTGTTTATCATCTGGTCTTCAGGGCTGAGAACATACAGCTGCTTTATTTTTGTAAAGAAAAATGAAGTAGTAATTTAAAGTCAAAAGACGTTTACAGAAGGTATGATCTGGGGACACACACACATACTTCCTCCAAACTGGTTAGTAAAGGAGTTGACTTGAAATGTAGACACAGTAGACCTCAGTTAAGGGGCTAAGTCAAATGTGGCAGCTCACAGCCCCAAAAGCTTTATGAACTGTGAAAGAAAAGCTGCGAGACTGACAACATGATCTTAATATTCCTGTCCTACTCTCCTCTTTTCTTACACCACTGTACTCACTAGTTAAATCCCACAAGTGAGCTATTTGTCTTCTTTACAGGGTTAATCTTCTAATAGCTTAGCACCTTGAACCAGCTCACCATGGAATCAGTAACACTACCAGGAAAGGGTCAGGACTGCTCCTCCCAGAAGGACTTTTTCTTAGACCAGATCAGATATAGCACGTGGGCTATAGTTTGATGTAATTAACAGTCCCATTTCTATTTCTCGATGCTCATCAGTCCCAGACTGTCCTTCATGAGTTCTCCCGTCCCTTCAGTCACTCTTCTTCTGCACCCTTCCTGCTTCCAGTTGCCATATGCTAACACAGGTTATGCTTTCTCTCTTCTAAAAGAAGAGTTTAACATATACGATTTTTACTTTAATAAGTCAGATAGTGGAATATTAAAAACCAAGTTGATCAAGACTGTAGGTAAGAGATGCAGAGGCATTGATTTTATAAGATTGTATTTCTTCCCTCCATCATCTTTTAGGTGAGTTCACTGGAAGATATACAAGTTGCTACTTCTAACAGAGGTCGAGACCCATCATCCTCACACCACAATATAAGTCTGACCCATACACTTCACCACTGTTTCAGTCCTCATGATGCCACGCTACTAAGAACAGACTACTCCACTCAATCAAGTTCAGAAACAAGACATTTACAAAGGCAAGAACATTTTTCTCAGTTAAGTTCTAATATTACAAATCCAGAGTCACTTCATGGGTCAAACTTGACAGCGTTGTTTTCAGCTGCTGACATTAGAAACCTAATGGCCCATGAGGATAATTTTGATGAAATTAAACTCATGTCTTTGGCTTTGGAGAACGGCTTTGATACTATAGAAGTTTCTCAGCTCTTTGAAGAACCTGGCTCAGATTCGGGACTGTCTTTGAATCCAAGTCACAGCACAGTCTCTTACTTAGTCAGCAGTGAAGGTGCTGTTGAGTACAGTAATGGTGTGAAATCTGCTTCCTCACAGGGGTTAGGGACTCTTGGAGGCCATTGCCAAGAACACACTAATTATGGTCATGTGGAATATCCAGGTGATACAGAGTGTTCTAGAGAAACCACACTTCAGCAGTTTCTTCATAACTACACTTATAATCAGCTGCCAAGTCAAGCAGCACCCACTCCAGCGTATCAACAGATGTGGATGAAGAATCCCAATGAAGTAAAGGATAGGTGCCATAATTCTACTGATACAAACCTTAGCAGTGATGAACATCGCGCAAAAGCTTTGAGACTACCATTTTCAGTTGATGAAATTGTGAGCATGCCTGTCGACTCTTTCAACACCATGATCACAAAGAACCATCTGACAGATACTCAGGTATCACTTCTTCGTGACATCAGACGGAGAGGAAAAAACAAGGTCGCTGCCCAAAATTGCCGTAAACGCAAACTGAATGCAATTCTTAACTTGGAAGAAGACGTGTGTAATCTTCAAACACAAAAGGAGAGCCTTAAAAAGGAGCACTCTCAGTGTAGCAGATCAATCAGTCAGATGAAGCAAAAGTTAAACAACTTGTACCATGACATCTTCAGTAGGTTGAAGGATGACCAGGGTAGACCTTTTAACCCATGCCAGTATGTCATTCATTGCAGTAGCGATGGCAGTGTTTTTGTAATACCCAAACACTTGGTCAAATCTGAGCAGAAACAAGATAATGAAAAAGAGCAGAAACAAAAAGATGGCTAAAAGATCACTTAGGTTTTATTTTTCCTGAAAGAGTGATAAGGATATTTGTGTGACAATTGGAGGTCAGTGATTGCTGCAGTACAAACAGAAAAAAACTACATTTAAGGAGCAAGACTGAATATTCAAGGGTCTAGCAGCAGTGACCTGCTAGAATGTCTATCAGCTGATGCTTCTGAATGAGGAAATGTTTAGTTTTAACTAAATTAAAGGAGCTAGGCTATCAGTGTAACTGTAGTTATATAGCCCTCCATAAAATTAGAAATTTCGTTCCTGAGGAGAATATCGCGGGGTGGAGGGAAGCCAGCCATCAAAGTTACACACAGAAGAAAAACATGACTTAGTTTTGAGTACTTGATTCTTCATAGTTAATAGTTCAAAGCGACCTCATTTTATTACTGTTAGCACTGAAAGAAAAAGTGTAGCTCAAGTTAATCTTAAATTCACTGTGGACTTATACCTAAGAGGATGTACTCCTAAGAGATACTCTGTGCTTTGCACTTGTTCAGAACTGTTCTGCTTTCCTAGTTTTCCTCTGAGGAGAGAGGCCCGGGAGGCTGTTGTTTTTTCCTCACTGCTTTCACCACCATAGCTCCAGGCAAACATAATGTACCAATTAATTTTACAACTCATAAGGTCAATCTGCAAACAGATTGTGAAAAATAAAATATTACTGTCTGATTCACTATTGCCTTACCTTCGTCTGCAACTGAAACACTGTCTACTTTCTTCCATGAAAATGAGTGATGGTGAATGAGTTCCTGTTCTATTTCCTAGCCTGTAATATATTTACTCATGAGCTTTCCCACCCCCATTTGAATACCTTCCTCTAGGAGAAATCCTGAAGTTTTTCTTTTTAGCTTTTAAAAACTGCTGTTTTTTTAAGCATCTTCAATGTCATGGATTTAATTTTTTTAAGTTTTCCCCCAAATCTTTAAAGTAAATTAAATTGAACCAAACAAAAATTTATCTGTACTTGTGATAACAAGGTTACACTCCAGTAGTGGCTTTGAATGAAGAGAAGAGCTTTTGGGTTTGATACTTATTTGCACTATGAAAAAGACATTCACTCACATGATTATTCAACAGCTTATACTTTTCTATTTTACAACCTCAAAAGGATCTACAAAGATCGTTCAAAAGACGTTATGAATGATAAGGAAGGAATGTTGAGGTATACTAGTTTGTAAGATATTAAAATAATTACTAATATTAACAACTGAATAGCAACAAGTACTTTTCATATCTTTTTATACACAAAACCTATAAATCTGGTATGCTAGAAAATCCTTCATTGGTTGTGGCATGATGACAACATAGCAACTTTATGGTAAAGTATATTGAAAAAAAAACCCCAAACCACTGCACCAAACACATAAAAACTACACATACACACAAGTTTAAATGCCAAATTACACCTTTTGTAGAAATAAACTATGCCATTAACATGTAAACCTTGTTTGTTTACAGTAACCTGTAGTATCATGTGGTACTTTCTAAAAAGGGAACACTGCCTCAAGAGCACAAAATGCACCACTGATTATTGATAATGAATCAGCCACTTTGTACAATTTGCTCTGCATTTTATATTAAAATATTTCTTTAAACAAAAGTATCTGTTCTTTTATTTATCAGTTTTGCCACAGCCTCGAATTGCTGATAGGGTAAATCCACAGCAGAAACTTTCAGTAGTGAGACCCTGAAATTTCTTTTTACTGGTTAAAGTGGTGGTGGTAAGTTTATCTACCCTAGCTTGGATCGATGAGGAATTTATCTAACCAGTAGTTCATAAACATCAACCAAAACATGTAATAGGTAGCAGACACATATGATTGTGAACTTTATTTCTAGATCCAGAGGGTAGAAGTACATTTGAGTCAACATGATTGTCATATTTAATTGACATAAGCATTTTAGTCTATACACACAGCTTCTGCAGGACTAGGTCTTTAAGTCTAGTTCATAGCCCATGTGCACAAATTCTGATAGCTATTAGGTTAGGCCTATAACTGACAGAACCAGAAACCCAAGTATTTCTGTTGTAGGACCTTGCAATACACAAGTTCCTGGAGTCCTACAAGGGAAGGGATTAAAAAAAAACCAGGAAAGCCTACACCCAACTCAATAACAGTTACATGATTAAACTTTGGCACATACTGAAAACAAGGAAGCACATTGCATCTCTTTCAGACCACAATCCTAACAGAAAGTGGCATACTCCAGATGACCCATATGAACACATCAACCCCATCCCCTTATTTTCCATGTACAAATTTGCAGGTATCATGAACTGCCCTCAGCTCATTCCACTCTCATCATTGTTCAACAACTACATTTAAAAAGTTTATGCGTGAATCTCAATTTCTGAGAACTCAACTAGCCACTATACCACTACAGTACCTCTCAGGTGAATTAATTTTGCACAGACTGTTGACTTGCAACAGTGCCAATGACAGAAACACTGAGCTGTAGGTCTGGATGCACCATATCATTTTCTCAAGCCTTCAGCTACCTCCCCAAATAAGAGACAAAACTGTAAGCAGAATTCAGAACAAGGTCCCGCTTTTTCAATCAACAACTGCCATTGTTTCACCTAAAAACTTGATAATTTCTGGCTTTCCTCCCAAGGGTTCCCTTTTAATATACTTCATACAATGGCCTTACACTGTATTTTCAACCTGTATACAAAGAAGTGACACTGCACAGGTGTCTGGGAGCTATTCAAGAAACCAGCATTGTTAAAGAAAGCTTAAAACGGCTTTAAGAGATGGAACTCCCCCCAGCTGAAGTCTGTCTGCACTTTCTGAGAGACTATAACCTTGAAGGAAACAAAATCCTGTGTCCAAACCAGGAACTACATTGTGTAATAAAGGATGCGGTATCACACCCTGGAGCCAGTGTCTAGTGAAAAGCTGACAGGGCTGCATCCTACTTTACTGGATACTTACATGGAAAAAATACCCACCACTCTGAAGCAGGAACAACGAAAACCATTTTTATGGAATTTGTTATACCACTAGAAAACTGCAAAGCAGGAAT
>NW_009922490.1:17372-18297 GCF_000696875.1 Nestor notabilis
CTGTTGATACAGCAAAAAAATTGGAAATACCAACGTGTGTGTTCTCACTACAATATTGTTCCCATGGTACAGCTATTAATTAGTCCATAATACAAGAGGTAAACTGCTTTTTTGTTGAATTAATAATGAAAAGAGGTTATCCACAAGAGGTTGGAAAAAGTCAGACTAAGTATAGAAAAACAACCTGGGTAATGGTGGACTCACAGAACATAGGGATTGCCTTCCCCAGTACTGCAACACACGTCGCCACGATGGAGCAGCATTAGCCACTAGCTATTACATACATCCCTTTTTAGAGAAGCATTAATCAAAACTGAACACAAATCAATCGCCCTTTATTTAAACGCAATACCCTAAGCATTGCCTGCAACATATCAGGCTGAACATTCACGCCCGGACACATCACCAGCAAGCCCTCATGGAAGAAACGTGCCATACTGCTAGAACAACACACGCTTTGAATGACCACTAACAGCACTGCACTGAAGTGCAGCTTTAGATTCGCATTTTGGTTTTATTCAATAGACTTGGCTTTTTACAGAAAACTATTTTACGAGCTAACACTGTCCTGCTCAAGGCTTACAATCTAGTTTTAGTAACTGGAGTAACAAACTTTGAAGAGAAAAGAAAGGACAAAGCAACTTCAAGACTAGTTTGTCTGTTTTAACATCTCAGTATTTGTCCCAAAATACACACACTACATTTTATCTTAAGAGTCAGAAGCATGGTTCTAACAGGAGTGAGGCAGAGGCCTATAAATGAAGAGACACTCGGCACCAGGTTCTAGTGAAAAAATATTTATTAAATAAAGCAAATAGAGATGGAAATGCAGCCATCTTAGGTCTTATTACTGCAGCATACGTCATAAACGCATTGTGACTAATTCCACTAAATGCATCAGACATTGATTTTCATACAGGAATGC